>NC_079453.1:46535976-46558476 GCF_903798145.1 Danio aesculapii
CCCTGACGTTAGATGGCGCTTAAAGGTGCTGTATGCAAGTTTTCGACTCTTCTAAAGCATAAAAATACCATAATATGTGTGCAGATATTTAAGAAACATGCTAAGTGAACATACTTGTTTATCTGAAAAACAATACTGAAGTCAGATGGAATGGGGGTCTTTGTTTTGGTCACTTTAATGCCGAGTTCAGACTGCATGATTTTAGCCCGATTTTGACTCGCCGACAGGTTGAGAAATCGCAGACAAAGGCCTGAAATCACAGGCAAATCGGTGCTCGTTCAAGTCAAAGAAAAAAGTTGTACATTTTTGCTCACCTCGGTTTGAAGGGAATTAGCAATTTGTCCAATTGCATCTCATATGATATGTGAATGACCCGTACAGCTTTACTGTAGACATTTATTCGAGCGAGAATGACGTCGACTGAAACTTTCTGTCATACACCACGCCCACCAAAAGGGTACCCTTGGTAGTAAAAACGCAAGCCTGATAAAGGTGACCCGTACCGACCCGAACTGTCCCGTACCACTCAGTGGAAACAAGCCATTACACATCGTCATCCTCTGGATAATGCTTAGTCAGATTGCACTGTTCTTCTGAAGTAATCCACAACTTGGTCTTGATGGCGAATCTCCACCAGAAGTAACAGCGACTCTTTGTTTACAAGTTTGTGGGCGTTTGAGTAGTTGCTGTCATGAGATGTGGGTTTGACTTTACCTCATGTTCGTTTCATACAGATTACAAAACCAAAAAACGTTTGTTTTCAAGTGCACTTGGTTCATTTAAAAGTACAGATTAAGCTTTATGTGGATATATTTCTTATGTCTGTGAAGCAAGTATTCGCTGAGATTGCAGTGCATTTGTTGACCTGTCGTAAGAGCGCACGTCTGGTCCGAGCTTCTCCCCCGGTGAAACGTCGGTGTATAGCGATTGCTGATTGGCTCCTGTACTAGTCGGCGGGGCTTCATTCACCATATTAAGCTATGGTCACACTGGGCTTTGCGTGTGCGAAATTCTGTTGCGCGGCGCTGCGAAAAAGGGGCGGGATTAAACAAGATGATTTGACATTAAAAAAAGCGAGCGATTGCTCCATGTTTTAAATTTCTGTTCAGAGAGGTCCTGTTTTGATCCTCGATTGGTCTCACGCAGTCAAGTGATGCGATTTCGCAGGTCAGAATTCACCAAGCTTGAACTTTGCACTGCAGCAACTTGCGAAACTTGACGCATGACCTTGCGTTTTCGGTCTGATGCATTCACGTGCGTATGAATGGAAGTCTATGGGAAGAAAAGTCAAGTGTGACCGTAGCTATATCCATTACATTTTTCCCCATTCAAAACTAACTGTGTATTCTAGAGTCTTTGCACATACAAAGACAGAATGTAAAAGTATTTCTGCAGAGTTTTTTTTATTAAGTGCGATTCTAATAAATAAAATTAATACATTTTTATTAGAATTTGATTAGAAGATGGTTCTATTTATCACATAACTGTATTTAAAAGTCTTATAAAAGTGATTTTTGCATAATAGGTCCCCTTTAATAAGGAAAAATATGCATCTAGATTTTGGATCATAGATTATTTGTTTCATGTGCAATCTTAACTTTAAAAGAATGACTCAAAAATTAGGTATTCATTCTTTCAATTTCTTTTCGGCTTAGTCCCTTTATTAATCTGGGTTCGCCACAGCGGAATGAACCAACAACTTATCCAGCATATGTTTTACACGGAGGATGCCCTTCCAGCTGCAACCCAACACTGGAAAAATGGGGTATTCAATTAAGTAAAATGATTAAAAAAAAAACATAAGATTCAGAACTTTTTTTTTAGCATTTCATAAATACCTGCTAATTAGATACAAATTGGTTTCTGAAAATATGAAATCATAACTAATTTATAAAACAATGCAGCTCATCAATCTGACGGAGAAAAAAGATTCTTCATATCAAAGCATCATCTGAAGCATGTCTGATTAAATACATGCAATGTCGTTTTCGACTGTTAAACCTCAAAGATGTATTTCCCTGAGTTCGACTTGACAAATAGAATTTCTATTAGCATTCACACTAGGGGGTTATTTGGATGGTTAGCTTCAGCAGTTCGCACCTGCTGCTAGATGCCATACTTACCCCATTATGTCGGTATAAATCCTGTTTTTCCACCTCCTTTCAAAGTCGCTGTGCATCATAACAAAACTTGATTTTTGCAAACAGTGTTCACAGACAAAAAAGGGAACTTCTGAAGTAAAGATATGCCTCTGGATCTTATATGTTTCTCCCAAATGATGCAATGTACACACATTTAGTGTATACACACATACACATATAAAGGCACATGACAAAACAGCCGAAAACAACATTGCATGTATTTAATCAGATGTTTCACATGACATGCTTTGATATGAATAATATTTATTTTCTGTCAGACTCTTGAGCATTATAAATTTGTTATGATAACTTAAAGGTGCAGTAGGTGATTGTCTTCAGAAACATGTTTTGTTGTGCTGGTTGAAAATCTCTTCACATTGCAATAGTAATGATTAAAGTAAATGATCTAAATGTGTTTATATGTATTTTTTTATTCTGGATAAGGTATAACACTAAAAACATTTTTTCATCCAATTAAAAATTGTCAGGCCGAAATTCCCATAATTTTGATGAGTAGCCCAAACTGTCTGTCACAAATGTAAATTTGCATATCTGCTCATCCCCTTCACACAGACTGATCCGTCGTTTGCACGTGCACACGAGAGAAAGACAGCGGTAAAAACAAATGCTGAACCAAAACTTTTGAAACTCCTGAATCAATATTGTAGTTACTTTTGCACACTGGAGGAGGGGTGACACCATGGCTCAAGTATTTCTTTTAGACAGGTAAGGTTCTGTTTTAAAGCTCTTTTAGTCAAGCAAAGCTGATATAGATAGTGTTGTTTTTCGAATGGGTTATATGCACAGAAGTGTTGTTCAGCCACTGAAATCCTCAATGATATTTTCAATTTCAAAAGGGACCTTTTGCAGCATCGATAATGTTGATTTACATTCAGTTTAACAACAAAACATCAGTATTCAAAACTATTCCGCCTAGCCTGCTTTACTGAGCTGAAGTTGGTTTTATTTTCACATTGGTTCATTTTAGAACAATGATAACCTGTGACGCGCTCTCTATTAGGCATGGGCCGGTATAAGATTCTGAACCTTGGATAAAAATATCACGGTTTCACGGTATTGATTACTGCTCTTAAAAAAAAAATAAATAAATAAAATAATAATAATAATATATATATATATATATATATATATATATATATATATATATATATATATATATTTTTTTTTTTTTTTTTTTTAAATGTCAGGGAAAAAACTAAAACTTTTCCCCCCTTTGAACACAATATATTTTTTTCTTTTGAAACATTTGAATATTTAGGATCAGTAAACATGTCAGGCTAAATAATTCAAATCAATCATTGACTTCTGCTGTCTTCATTAGTTTCAAAAACACAGATTTCTTTACAATTTAAAACGGCATCTTTGGATATATTTTCTGCTGGAGATACTGTTGTCCTAAAAAACAAACAAAAAAAGTAAATAAAAAAATCTTCCACACATCCCTTAGGAACGGTATTACAGAAAATTTTGGCGGTTTTAAAACCTTGACTTTTCCAAACCGCGGTTTACCTTGAAAACGGTTATCATCCCATGCCTACTCCCTATATTGTTTACCATGCTACTTTGAATATTCGGTCTGAAATAGCATGCAAGTATGGCTTAGTGATAAGTGTAATTTCTGCACGCCGCCGACCAACAACTAAGCATAGTCGCTTTAGGACAAAGCATGTGAGAGAGTTAGACCAGCCATGCATTCATGAAATATTGCACATGTTTTGCTTGCTACACAACTGAAAATGTGCTAGATGTAATTCAGTTTTTAGTTCGGAATTGAAGTATTATAAAGTACTATGAAGTTTTCTAAATGACGAATGACATGATCTAGTGCAAGGGTGTCCAAACTACGGTCCACGGGTCATCTGCAGCCCGCAATCAGTTTTGTGGCATCCCGTGAGGCTTTTTATAAATAATAATAGAATCTGGCCCGTTATACAAAATGAACGTAATTCAATAAATAACCACTGGGTGTCGCTATCACATGCCTTCAATTAGGCAGCAGCTCTTGTTATGATGTAAAATGAACCGACCAAACTGAAGGAAACATAATTGATAATCACATTTTGGCAAGCCATGGCGCAACCAAGAAAAAGGAAAAGAAGTGCAGGAAGTTCAGGAAATTTTACGTTGGGGCAAAGATTATTTCTTCACAGAGGTGAGCGGGAAATGTGTCTGTTTAATTTGCCAGGAATCAGTTGCGGTAATGAAGGAATATAACATTAAAAGACATTATGAAACAAAACATCAGGCCTTCAGCTCTTACACTGGTGCTGAATGAGATCAAAAAGTAAAACAATTAACCCTTTGCTAAGCCACACCCAAAAACCGCCACCCACCAATCGTGGCTTGGCAACCATAGCTACGCGCAGGGGCTCTTGTCAAGCTTTCTAGCGAGGGACACAGGCCAAAGCGTTGTGCATATGGATTGTGCAAATCTGATACCCAGTATCCTAAAAGTTTGGACGGGATGGTGGAATTTTTTCCCTTTTCAAAACCAAAAACCCAAGGAGAGAAATGGCGTGTGAGGGGCGCTAAAGGAGCGGAGTTAAGTTGGTTTTGTTTTGATATTTCGGACACATTTAGTGATAGACCGACGGCAATATCTCACACACCTCTTACTCTAAACAGATCTAATCTGAGTTTCCTACAAAAATACAAAGCAGGTTCTGTTTCACAGCTGTCTTTTTCTTTCTTTTTTTTTTTTTTTCGCTCGATATTATGAGCACTGCTCCGTTTAAGCCTTCGCCATAGTAAATTAGTCATACTAATAGCGAATAGCTCATAATGAGCTATTGATCCGGAAAATACGAATCTGCGAATCTGTTGCTAACTTTACTGAACTTCATCAGTAAAGTACATCAATTTCCCCTTTCTGCCTGCTCTTCTATGACTGAACTATGTAGAAGCACTGTCCATGCGTGTTTCCTCGTCGGTTAGTAACGCTATATTTCATTGCACAACAATTAATCAATTTGTTATTATTAGATTATTTTTAAATGTCACCTCTCCTGCTGTGCATGAACTAAGCTGTTAAATGGTCAGCGTATGAGGCGGCTAGGCTAGCTTCAATTTTGATTGAATTATTCACTAATCGGTTGCCTATTATGTCGTGAATATACCCCTGTAATGCATACAGCAATTCTTTTTTGTCTGGCTTTCTCAGATATCTCACCTGTTTGCCAAACATGACTAATTATATCCCTGACACCGGCGCATACACATTGTAAAAGCCATGCCAGGCATGAAAGCTTGACAGGCGTAGCAACAGTAACCAAGGAGGACGGGGCTTAGCGAAGGGTCAATTAGCAGCTGCCCTATCAACTCAACAACAGCAAGTTTTTCTAATAAAGTGCAAGAAAATTCTACGCACACACACACACACACACACGTGTCTGTGTGATGTATGTAAAATTTGGCAAGGGACGTTTTTTTTTTTTTTGGCATCTGGCCCTCGGCCCAAAAACTTTGGACACCCCTGATCTAGTGTGTTGTCTGCGGTCATGTTTATAGTGCGCGTTCGTGGTTTCAGGAGGCGTGGCTTTGGACAACAGGGGAGGGACTGTGTTTTCAAAGATAATATGCTAAACAGTTAGCATTTTGGCAGATTACCTACTGCACCTTTAATATTTTCAGGTGAAACTATCTTATATCTAATTAGTAAATACTTGTGAGAAAATGTTAAAGGAGAAATAAAGTTCTGAATGTTACATCAATTTTCATCAATGTTTCATCAATTTATTTTATCTAATACTACTTTTGAGATATCCTTCAAGAGTGCATGCCTGAAACAAATAAACTACATATTGTATTATGTAAAAACCTTCAGCAAAATGGAGCAGCATTTACTAGAGTTTTAGTACACTGATAAGCGATTCAATTCGATTTAATCGTCGATAATAACTTAGAAATACTCATTCTGCATAATGACAACCGCATTGCTTAGATTCACAAGGCTCTGCTTGGTAAATGCTACACATGAAATTATTTTCAAATACAACAACAAGCTTTTACACCAAAACTCACCTCATAACTTCAGTCAGTGTTTGAAATAAATCTTTCTGTGAGATGAATCCATAGTCGTGTGTTTATTGGTCACGCTGAAGCAATGAAAGCAGTTAAGTCTTCTGTTTATTCAGTTCCCGGGTTTCTTCGTGTGTATTGGGAAGGGATCGTGGGTTTCCGTGAGAGCGCCCCCTGGCCTTGGGAGAAGATTACACCGTACTGACCTGTCAGCATGTGCATGACAAATTGCGTTTGTGATTTCAGTCCCGTTAATCACCTAGCCCTACCTTGCAGTACACATATCAGTACCTAAAAAGTACAAACATGTACCTTTCCAAAAGGAATAGTACCAGTGACAACTTTTGTACTTTTATTTCAGAGAGGGCTTTATATAGCCTACTCTAGTCTAGTCGATGAAGTACACTGTAAAAAGAGATTAATTCCTTTACTTAAAGAGTGAGTACACCCATTGTCTTAAAAGTGACAAGTTAACAATAAAAAAGTGAGGAAATCCATTGTAACTTGGAGCTGTTAAAGTACACATGAAATCAAAACAGACCATATTGATTTTGATTGCTCATAATGCTTTGTAGTGAACAATTCATCAACTCTCCCGAACCCCTTTTCCTGATCTTTCTGAGTGAAATGCCTACTACAGCCAATCAGCTGGCAGTGCAAAAAAAAAAAAACAAGCTTACTGTTTTCTCATTTAATATTTTGTTTCTCTAGAAACTGGGTCACAATATGAAAAAAAAAAACTACTGTGCAGTTAACCCGGTTAGCCAATGTGCTAGCATGATCATACATCTACCGTTAGCCTCCTAGCTACAACAAGCTAACAATATTTTTTTTTATCAGGCATTCACCTCAGACGATAACTTGAGGTCCTAAGTGGACTAAGGGGGACTTGACATTTCACCACACGGTTCATGCAGACCTAATTTTTATAATCGATAAAACAGTTCATTTACTTAAAGTCAGCATAAACCGGAAGTTGTAGAGGCTTTTATTTAAGTATGTTAATGAACTTCCTAATGAATAGAATATTGAGTGGGGGTGGGGCTTTCTTTCTGCACATCATTGCTTCTTAACAAACTAACACTAAAAGGGGCGTGGTTAAGAATATTGCAACCCAGGCTCATTCTGATTACGTACCCCTATATACATTTCTGGAGAGCACCAAATATGTCCCAGCAGTTATTTTATTTTATTTTTTGCAGTTTTTGTTTTCGCGAATCCACCAGTGGCCGCTGTGTACACTTTTTCAGAACTCAAATTTCTCTTACGAGTGCTATTAGCGCCTGCTGTTCTCGCGTAAATCCACCAGAGGCCTGTGTCGACTGACTAACTGACTTCCTGAATGACTGACCGTTCGACTGACCCACCCTCCTCCTTCCCTAAACCCAACCAATAGTGTTTTTAAAAGCACAGATTGACCTGCGCCCAACCAATTCCCTAAACCCAACTGACAGTTTTAAAAAGCATGATCGTGGCCGCATGATTTGTACCACGTTTTCAGATTTTACCACATTCTCACCCTGTTATTTACTTGTTTATTTATTTTTTGGCTTTTGTTTTTGTCTCACCTGCTTTCTGGAACCGTTAGACTCGAACCCCATTGTCGTGGTCAACTCCTCTCTGCGTCTCGCTGATGTCATGATCACCAGTGATCTACAACCACAAGAGTTCGCTGGTGATCATGACAGAGGAGCAGGTGCGTGTGTGTGTGTGGCATGACTGAATATGTAGTCCATTTACAAGCAGATTTGTAGTCCTATGTGTGTAAAAGTTTACCAGCGAACTCTACTGGTTGTTGATAGCTGGTGATCATGACAGATGACTTGTAATAAAGACGAAATGCAGCCATACCTTCTTCTGGCTACATAATTCGTGATCTCCAGAAATGTATATAGGGCTACGTTTTCAGAATGAGCCAATGTTGGAATACTGGACTTTGATTAAAAACGATTTTTTTTTCAGTGGATTAAGCTAACTGTTAACCTCAAGTATAATGATGCGCTCTATCAAAATAAACTGAAAATTTCACACAGACTTTTATCACTTTAATGCAATCAATATTATCTGAATGCAGCCTTTATGATGCAAGCTGAGATTGCATCGCTCAGAGATGCACTGTCAGACACAATGCACTCAATGGAGCTAGTGATGTCACTGTGAGGGGTAGGGTTAGGGGTGAGGTTAGGTGAGCCCATTAAAAAGCATTGGATGCAGCCCAGATTGCACCTGCATCGAGTCTGCAGCCAGACCCTTCTCAATGCAATAGGCTTACTCCCTTTTTTAAGTATAGTCAACTAAGTGCTTTAAAAGCAACAAGTTTACTCACTTTTTTAAAGACAACTAATTGCTTTTTTTTACATTGCATATAATTGCTTTTTACCCTGGTATATAATATAAGGTCATATTTTTAATCAAGGGCATTTGAACTTGAAGTATGAACACACTTATCGCACACAACAAGGACTAAACACCTCCTTTGTGAGCAGCCAAAAGAGTCTTCCATGAGTATTTTCACTTGATGGATGTGTCAATCTCAGCTGTCATGGGCGGAGTTTATTAATTTGCACACTGCTACCGCAATTAAGACGGAGTCAAAGGGGAAATGAGATTGGTTCACCCTACAGGGATTCTGCAGCTTCAACTCCTGCACTCGCTGCATCAAATCCTGATAGAAGGTGTCAGTCAAGCGGTTGCTTAGCGACACAAATGTGACCGAAGCCAACAAGTGTGACATTTAAGCAGGGGGTAAACAGGAATGTTTAATTGTCAAATTCCAATCAGTCATGTCGTGCGCAGAACAATGCTCACACTGAGGCGCATCTGATGGGTTATTTGTATAATATTAAGAGAACATGATTTCAAATACAATGACATCCTTGTTGTGTTGACTTTGGCTTATCTTTGCAGCTCACATTTCATTATCGCTGTAAATCCACAAGAAAACGCACACGTAAAGGCCCATTCACACCATGAATGATAACTAGGAACTCGATATAGCTCTATATTTTATCACAGTGCAAAAATATGATTGGAATCACTTTCAGAATGATTATTTACAAAAAAAATCTAAATAAATCAACCATGATTTAAAGAGGACAAACATTTTGGGCTCTGTCATACAGCCGGAGCAATAAGACATGACGTGTATGGCGCGATTTGTAGTTATTTTCTGACCAGTGCAACCCTAATTTTCATATTTTGTGCCAAGCAGCAAATCCACTTGCAGCCTGATCTCACGAGAAAACGTAAGTATTTTATATTTTGACAGTTTAGTGGCTAATTCGGATTCGCACCTAACCCCACCCCTAAACCCAACCGTCATTGGAGGATGAGCAAATCGTACTAAATTGTACGAATTAGATCGTACGAATTCGTACAAATTAGCCACTAAAAAAAAAGTTACGAATTGCCGTGAGATTGTGTTGGTCACTTTGTGGACTCATGGATGTGTCGATCTGAAAAGGAGGTGTGTTAAGGTGCATTGTTGGTGTGTTGCTATTTTGAGGAACTGAAATAGGCCACGCCATTGACCATCTATAAGCTGGACTATAAAGTCCAGCGCAGAGCATGTTAGTTGTGCGCCTACACTGGTTCAAACGCTTACACATTGCTTAATGCGGATGCTCTGTTTAACTGTTCTCTCGCTAGTGAAGCGTTCAGTCTTTCCACTTACAAAGTCCGCCATGTACATAGCAAATGCACCATGGCGCGACATAACTGACTCTTAAAGGAAATGGGAGATGAGACTCTGATTAGTTTTTTTCTCAAAACACACCTATAACTCATTAAGAGAATAAGCTCAACCCTGTTAGACCATGCGCTGGGGAGCAGAGCCTATTTTTCCAACCTTAAAATAGCAATAGATTCAAACACGTACTTAATGCTTTTCCTTAAAATAGAGCCCTTAAAGTGGTAGACAAAAAAGCTACAGCACACAATGTACAGATTTTTTGTTGAGGGTACAATTAGAGATGCATTAATATTGAAATTTTAACCAATATCGGTAACCGATAACAACTGATATAACAACTGATATACATGCCGAAAAATATAAATTTTTGCATAGATTTTCTGGAGCATAATTTAAAAAATGAAAGTGAATCAAATAGACTGAACAACTTATTTTATATATAAAAAATAACCACAGAAAAAAATAATTTTTTCTCCTCCCAAATATTACTCAAAACATCATTTATAGGGACCTAATTGTCTTATCAGACATTAAAAATGAGCATTATCTCCAGATACCGATACGGCTGTCAATATATTGTGCACAGCTAGTAAACAGTAATCTTTTTTGGTGTGAATGACCTTTAAATGTCCATCAAGATCACCATCAAAGCAATGAAAGGACAGAAACACAATCACTACAAAAGGAATTAGCCTTTTAATCTTACATTGCATTGAAAATTTACATAATAGTTTCATACATTTTACAAATAATTTCTTCATAAAAATATATTTCTTTACAAAACTTTTTTTATTCCTTTTTTACCCTCTTTTTTATATCTCTTTTGAATGCATTATCATGGGAGGAGTACCCAGCTGTACTGCAAATATTCGTCAGTTTGATCGAAAAGTGTCCTCTTTTTTTGTTTAATCACAAATGTGTTTTCTTTTATTGCAGTCAGTTATAGGAAAAGCTGTTTTACGGCTGGCAGAGGAACTCAAAAAAAAGTCTCGGGTCGCTGGATAAAACCGAACCACATTTTGGCTGGGAGAAATGACCAGGAACAATATGGCAGAGGCGAAGAATGAGTTGAGGAAGTGAGGAAGCAGCAAACCTGGGTCACATGGTTTTTGGTAGGCACTGTGTAAAAATCTGCCATGTATTTAAACAACAACAAAAAAATCCTATAGATAAATAATAAACTCAATCAGTAATGTCAATGATGTGCAAATCCCTATGGCTGAGTGCAAAAAATGAATGCAGAAAACATCACAGGTTGCTTTTTGCTGGATTGTGGCGCTCCAGGACAGTGATGTCAGCATGAGCTCCTGAAGTCTGTAGTGTTCACTCCTGCCGTACCTGCACTGGAAAAACCTCACTCATTCTACTAAGACGGTTTTTTGATATCCGCTCGCATGACAGGTTGAGGAAAATGTGGTGGTGAGTACTTTAGAAGGCACTGGAATGAATGTCACAGCTTGCAGGCCTGGAATCACATCAGCGATCATGTCTGAGCCTGTTTATTAGGACTAAAATACTTTGTGACTGTGGATACATTGTTATATATACACTGTAAAAAATGCTGGGTTCCAAACAACCCATTCATGTCGTCTCAACATAAATCGATTAAGTTAACTTAATGTTTCTTAAATTTTAAGTTGATTAAACAAAAAAACCCTCAAGGATTGTGTTGTTTCAGCTCATTTTGAATCCGTTTGAACAAGCAATGCAAAATAATTAAGTTAACTTAATGTTTTTAACATTTTAAGTAGATTAAACAAAAAAAACAAGAATTGTGTTGTTACAGCTCATTTTAAATAAGTAGTTTGAACAAGAAACGCAAATTAAGTTAACTTAATGTTTTTTTTATTTTAAGTTGATTGACCATAAAAAATTTAGTTATCCCCCCCAAAAAACTCTAAAAAGTTAACTGTTTCAGCTTATCTTAAATTAATAGCTTGATCAAGCAACGCAGACAACGCAAATTGATTGTTAACTTTTTTTTAAGTTGATTGAACATAAAAAGTAGTTGTCCCTCCAAAACACTCAAGATTTATGTTGTGTTAGCTCATTTTAAATAAGGAGTCTGAACAAGCAATGCAAAAAATGCTAATTGATTAAGTTAACTTAATGTTTTTTTAAGTTGATTAAACATAAAAAATGAAGTTGTCCCCCCAAAAAAACTCAAGAATTGTGTTGTTTCAGCACATTTTAAAACAGTAGCTTGAACAAGCAACACAAATCGATTAAGTTAACTTGATGTTTTTTAAATTTTAAGTTGACTGAACGTAAAAAAAATGTAGGTGTCCCTTCAAAAACTCAAGAACTGTGTTGTTTCAGCTAATTTTAAATCAGTAGTTTGAACAAGCAATCCAAACAACACAAATCGATTAACAATGCTTTTTAGATTTTAAGTTGATTGAACATAAAAAATGTAGTTGTCCCCCCCAAAAAACTCAAGAATTGTGTTGTTTCAGCTCATTTTAAAACAGTAGCTTGAACAAGCAACACAAATTGATTAGGTTAACTTGATGTTTTTTAGATTTTAAGTTGATTGAACGTAAAAAAAATGTAGGTGTCCCCTCAAAAACTCAAGAACTGTGTTGTTTCAGCTCATTTAAGTAAGTAGCTTGAACAAGCAACACAAATTGATTAAGTTAACTTGATGTTTTTTAAATTTTAAGTTTAAGTAAAAATGTAGGTGTGCCCTCAAAAACTCAAGAACTGTGTTGTTTCAGCTCATTTAAGTAAGTAGCTTGAACAAGCAACGCAAATTGATTAAGTTAACTTGATGTTTTTTAAATTTTAAGTTTAAGTAAAAATGTAGGTGTGCCCTCAAAAACTCAAGAATTGTGTTGTTTCAGCTCATTTTAAATCAGTAGTTTGAACAAGCAATCCAAGCAACACAAATCGATTAAGTTAACTTGATGTTTTTTAAATTTTAAGTTGATTGAATGTAAAAAATGTAGTTGTCCCCCAAAAAACTGAAAATTTGTGTTGTTTCAGCTTATTTTAAATCAGTAGTATGAACATGCAACGCAGACAATGCAAATCGATTAAGTTAACTGAATGTTTTTTATTTTAAGTTGATTGAACGTGAAACATGAATATTGTGTTGTTTCAGCTTATCTCAAAAAAGTAGTTTGAATAAGCAGCAAAAATATTATTTGATCGTATATAGCTTAAATTATGTTTTCAGTATCATGTGACCAATTACATCAGTTCAAATCAGAAATCCTCCCATGGCCTTATAGAATAGTAAAGTGCTCATCAGATGCACAATTCTCAAGTACTGTTTTATGAATACTATGTTTTTATACATACTAAGCTCACATACTTACTACTTAAATTCAGACATAGAATCTACAAAAATGACAAAAAATGCTGCACTCCAGGCCAGTAAGTGGCGGTGTTGCTTTGTAAATAAACACTACACATATGTGCAAATGTGATCCTGTATACTGCTTGAGTTCTTGGGTTTGCCTTTAAACACTCTACTTTTCAAACAAGGCTCTCAAATTGTAGTGTATAATTACAAAAAACAACATTTTTTAGTTGAAAAAGTTGTGTAAACACGCTAAAAGTGATTGTGTTTTAATAAAGGTGTTGTTTTTGCATTGAAATGCCTGCAATAAAACACACAAGTGCTTGGTTTGTTTAGGTTATTCAAACTCAGTTTTAACTGGTCGTAATTATAATTTCATGGATGTATTTAGCGCGTCAAAACAGCGTCAGACATAACCGCAGAGGTGTTTCGTGGGCCATATGTACACGATAGATATGATCATATTGTTGCCACCACATATCAGTATACCTTATATAAGAAACATGCATTTGTTATGTAATATGAAGTGTATATAAAAGTATACTGTATAAACGTCAAGTGCATTTCATTTCATACAAATCTCTATATAGGGATAATAAGAATGGCGAGTTGTTTTAATAACCAAATTATATCAAATTTGTCTACCAAATACAAATGGAGCTCAATGACACATAATAATTTATTAAAAATGAATGAAATTATCTGCAGGCTTCAGGTCAAAATGCTGACACACGTCCTACAGCCCAGATACAACAGACATACATACTGAATATCAAAGATCTATAATAATAATTTTCCTCAGGAGGTAACGACACGTCACTTTTCCACACGTTCTCTCTCTCTCGTTTGACCCAAACACATCTCAGAATGCCTCAACATCCAATCACCGAGATGATTAGTGACATTAAAGAGATAATTCTTTGGAAGTTGAAAATCTGTTATTAATTTACATATCTTCAGTCCATACAAGAAGTAGGTGAATGAAAATGTAAGATTTGTAGCTGAAACTGTGGTGTTTCATTCGCGGCATGGTGGTTCAGTGGTTAGCACTCACAGCAAGAAGGTTGCTGGTTTGAGTCCAGTTGGCATTTCTGTGTGGAGTTAGCATGTACTCCTCGTGTTGGCGTGGGTTTCCTCCGGGTGCTCCGTTTCCCCCCACAGTCCAAACACATGCGCTATAGGTAACGTGGTTAAACGGTATTGTCCGTAGTGTTTGAGTATGTATGTGTGTTTCCCAATATTGGATTGCAGCTCGAAGGGCATCAGCCGCGTAAAACATATTTTGGAATAGTTTGGCGGTTCATTCCGCTGTGGCGACCTCTGAAATATAGACTACCCAGCAGGCACAAGACGTCGACATGACGTCTGATTGATGTTGTACTCCAACGACGTGGTACGTTGCATTTTGTTTGGAAATGAAAATCGGGTTGACGTCAGAACCCAGCGTCAGGCTGACGTCAATGTCGAACTTTGGATAGACGTTGTATTTTGGTTACTTTCCAACGCAACCTAAAAACAACAAAATATCAACCTCTAATGATGGTACAGCTTAACTTGTATGGACGTTACCACTATGACGTCTATCAGATGTTGGATTTTGGTTGCCATACCTGACGAATAAATGTCAGTATTTGACGTCAATATAATATTTGTTTTTAGAAGTTGGCTCGACGCTGGATTTTGGTCACTTTCCAACACAACCTAAAATCAACCAAATATCAACGTCATTTCATGTCATTATTAGACGTCAAAATAACTTTGTCCTTAGATGCTGGCGACCTAAATCTAACCTGATAATAATGTGTTATGACATTGTGTGTCTGCTGGGTAAGCTGAACGAAAATAAATGAACAAATGTCTCCTTACTTTTAACTAGGGCCAGACGGAATCTGCTGACATTTTTTGCTATTTCAGTGCAGAATTTTGTTAAGAATCTGCGGATTTATGCGGAATGATTTTGGGAGAATCATAACTAAAACCTTAATATATGAAGAAAAAAGTAATCCATTTTAACTTGTATTTAATGTTTACAATGCAAATCCAATTAGATCCACTTATTTAGTAGACAAAGCAAGTCTCTCATATAATATATCTATTAACCCTGCTGAAAAATCCAGCTTAAACCAGTTGGTTGGCTGGTTTTAGCTGGTTGACCAGCCTGGTTTAAGAGGGGTTTTGGCCATTTCCAGGCTGGTTTCCAGCCATTTCCAGCCTGGTCTTAGCTGGTCAGGCTGGAAAATGACCAGCTAAATCCAGCTAAAACCAGCTTGACCAGCCTGGTTTAAGCTGGACATAGCTGGTTTTGGCTGGGCTCCCAGCCTGTCTAGGCTGGTCAAGCTGGTTTTAGCTGGTCATTTTCCAGCCTGACCAGCTAAGACCAGGCTGGAAATGGCCGGAAACCAGCCTGGAAATGGCCAAAACCCCAGGTCAACAAGCTAAAACCAGCCAATCAACCTAGGCTGGTTTAAGCAGTTTTTTTCAGTAGGGAAAAGACAGAAAATATTACTTTACAAACTGTATTGTAAATAAATCATATGAATATTTTCATATTAGTCAGTAATATCACTGTAATTAATTTAAAATCTGAATAAATATAATTTTACACACATTTACACAAGTTACTAAAATCACAATCAATGATGGGCTAAAAATCAGCGGAAATCTGTGCACGCAGATTCCGTGTGGGCCTACTTTTAACATATTGCATCAATGGAGGATAAGCATTATGTAGTGAATATTACAATATTTTCATAGGAATTAATCTTGTGTTGCCTGTATGTGTTATTTTGTACTCTCAAAGTGCCATTAGCTATGTTTCCATCCACCTATTTCTATGTGCATTTTATATACGTGCATAAAAAAAACGATTGACGGAAACGGCAAGATGCGCATCAATTTTGAAATGCGCATAAAAAACATGTGCGCATAACTGAACAGGATAAACTTTTTCTCCAATAAGAAAAGATGCGCATAAACTACGATTAAAACACTTTTACCAAACAAATTGCAGTACGCGCATTAAAAAAAGTCATGTGATTTTGTTATGAGATCATGTGATGATCAAAATGTGTGTGAATGGACAAACCAGCAGGCTGAGCACATTGTAAACCATCTGAAATGATGTTTGGGCCATCGAAAAACGCCAGTATTAGTGTTATTATATTATTAATGACCTCCAGAACTATCAAGAGCATGTGTGCTCCGCGTCTCACTACTTCAAACGCCACCGTGTGTTCATTACGTGTCAGCATTGTCTTCTAAGGCGCAAGTCATTTATAAAATAAGGAAACGCAGCTTCTCCTACCTCAATAAATTCCATTTTTACTTTGGATATTTGCCTCCAGTTAATCAGGAAGTGACGATTTTGTTCTCTTTGACTCATTGGATGGAAACCCTGCTTTATTCGCACGTCTTTTATGCTATATTTAGTTTTGCGCATACATTTATTTCGTATCTTTGGATGGAAATACAGCTATTGACTTGTATTTTATGAATCAACCACAGTTTCAGCTAAAAACATTCTCTTCTGTTGTACAGAAAACACATCACCTATATCTTAGACGACCTGAGCGAGAGTAAATTAACATTTCAACATCAGGTGAACTATCACTTTAAGAACTCAAGCTGAAGGAATGTAAGCTGTAAATAAAACGGCGTTTTAAAAACAAAAGTCGATGCGAATCTCTTTATAAACTCTTGTTAGAATCGTTCTCTCTTGGCCTCTCCCCCATGTGGTAATATATAGCACAAAAATATAGGTGGTGAACGCTTCTCATATATATGCAAGTAGATTTACAGATCCCTTTCCCCTAAAAAAATACCCAGTCAACTGTGAAGAAGAAGCACTCACAGAGTGTGAATAAAGTAGCCGAAGGTTTTCTCCATGCCTTCCATCATGAAGAAGCTTTTCAGAGCGAGTCTTTCAAAAAAACCCCCAACAAAAACCAAAAAAAATCTCCCCCATGACAATGTGTCTGATATTTCGTACATGTCCTCGGTCAACTGGTTCCTGAAGAGTGTGCTTTATATATCAGAGGAAGGGCAACAGTGTTTGTGCTAAATCCTCTGCGGGTCTCAGACAAATCCGTCTATGACTGTAATGCGATTGTATCCACCTCCGATTTAAAAAAAAAAAAGAAGAAGCTAAAAATACCCTTTAATAAAAACAAAAACCAAAAATAAATCCACGTGTTCACATCCCCAATTATACCATTGTGCAGACTGTGTTCAGATTAGGGTCGAATCGGACGGCTTTTCCTTCAACGGACTTGGCGTTGGTGTTGTACATGGGGTTTTCGAAGGCTGCCTGCCCGTTGTTGTTTTCGTGCACTGAACAGCCTGTGTACTGGGTTTTTGGAGTCGTCCTGTCAACATAAAACATCACATCAGCACACTGTCATCATTAGGATTAGAACCTGCCGCAGATTTAAAGGGACAGTTCACCCTAAATATGAAAATTCAGTCATCATTTACTCTCCCTTTACTTGAAACTTGTTTTATTTCTTTTGTTGAACACAAAAGAAGATATTTAGAAGAAAGCTGGAAACCACTGACTTCCAAAATAGAAAAAATATTAATATAGAAGTCAATGGGCATTCTTCAAAATATCTTCTTTTGAGTTCAACAGAGAAAAGAATCTCATAAAGGTTTGAAATCACTTCAGGAAGAGTAAATAGTGAGTACATTTTAATTTAGGGGTAAACGATCCCTTTAAGAGATGCAGTGCAGCAGGTTTTCAGCATTCTTCAAAATATCTTCTTTTGTTTTCAACAAAGTAAAGAATTTCATAAAGGTTAAAAAACTCTTGAGGGAGAGTAAATTTTCATTTTTCGGTGAAATATCCGTTTAATAGGAGTGGAGCAACAGGTTTTCAGCATTCTTCAAAATATCTTCTTTTGTGTTCAACAGAATAAATAATCCCATAAAGTTTTTAAACCTCTCGATGGAGAGTAAATAAATTCTCATTTTTGGGGTAACCTATCTCCTAAAGAGAGGCAGAGCAGCAAGTTTTTAGCATTCTTCAAAATATCTTATTTTGTGTTCAACAGAGTCAAGAATCTCATAATGGTTTAAAACCAATTGAGCGCGAGTAAATAGTGAGTAAATTAATTTTTTGGGGGCAAACTATCCCTTTAGGAGATGTGGAGCAGCAGGTTTTCAGCATTCTTCAAAATATCTTCTTTTGTGTTCAATAGAGCAAAGAATCACATAAAGCTTTAAAACTTCTCGATGGAGAGTAAATAGTGAGTAATTATAAATTTTTGGGTGAACTATCCCTTTAAGAGGCACGGAGTAGCAGGTCTTTAGCATTCTTAAAAATATCTTCTTTTGTGTTCAACAGTAAATAATCTTATAAAGGTTTAAAACTACTAAAGGGAGAGGAAATAGTGAGTACATTTTCACATTTGGGGTGAACTTTCCCTTAAGAGAGCAGCAGGTTTTCAGCATTCTTCAAAATATCTTCTTTTTTGTTCAGTAGAATAAATAATCCCATAAAGGTTTAAAACCTCTCGAGGGAGAATAAATAGTGAGTAAATTCTCATTTTTTGGGGTAACCTATCTCTTAAAGAGACGTAGAGCAGCAGGTTTTTAGCATTCTTCAAAATATCTTATTTTGTGTTCAACAGAGTCAAGAATCTCATAATGGTTTAAAACCAATTGAGCGCGAGTAAATAGTGAGTAAATAATTTTTTTAGGGGAAAACTATCCCTTTAGGAGATGTGGAGCAGCAGGTTTTCAGCATTCTTCAAAATATCTTCTTTTGTGTTCAATAGAGCAAAGAATCACATAAAGCTTTAAAACTTCTCGATGGAGAGTAAATAGTGAGTAAATATACATTTTTGGGTGAACTATCCCTTTAAGAGGCATGGAGTAGCAGGTCTTTAGCATTCTTAAAAATATCTTCTTTTGTGTTCAACAGTAAATAATCTTATAAAGGTTTAAAACCACTAAAGGGAGAGGAAATAGTGAGTACATTTTCACATTTTGGGTGAACTTTCCCTTTAAGAGAGCAGCAGGTTTTCAGCATTCTTCAAAATATCATCTTTTGTGTACAAGAGTACAGAGTAAAGAGAGTAAAGAATCTCATAAAGGTTTAAAAGTACTTGAGGGACAGTAAATAGTGATTAAATTTTTTTTTGAGTGAATATCTCTTTAAGGGACGCACAGCAGCAGCAGCAGGCATGCAAAAATCACATGCAGTGAAGAAAGCAGGCATCTAATTATGATCGCATTCAATAACCTGCAAAGCAGCTCATTCTGTCTCTAAAGACGTTATCTGCCACCATCTTTTCCTTTCCATTCCACAACAAACATGATGATTTTGTCAGAGACTAATTTCTAAATTCGTTCTGATCTGTCTAGCGTAACAACTCTGCAAACAAACTTTGAGGACAAAGAGGAGGAGCAATGAGAGACGAGACTCACCGCTGCTTGTAGAGATAAAATCCGAAGCCTGCAAATATCAGGGCGAAAAAAGGCACAAGGATTGCTATGGCCACAGAGCTACTGTTTGTACCATGTGGTGGATTCGACGAATTATTACTCTCCGACATATTCAAACCTGCAGGAGAACGAGAAACATATGTGTTGTATTACAATATCTAGCAAAAATACACTAATAAAACCAGAGCCTAAAAATCAAATTAATCAAATCAAAGCAGCCACTGAGCAACCTCCTGAGAAAATTGACTAATAAAAATGTATTACTGGCTATAAAATGTATGCTCAATATTTCTAAAACAAACAAACAAACATACATAACATTATACACTCGCCGGCCACTTTATTAGGTACACGTCCAACAGCTTGTTAACGCAAATTACTAATCAGCCAATCACATGGCAGCAACTCAATGCATTTAGGCATGTAGACATGGTCAAGACGATCTGCTGCTGTTCAAACCGAGCATCAGAATGGAGAAGAAAGGTGGTTTAAGTGACTTTGAACGTGGCATGGTTATGGGTGCCAGACGGGCTGGTCTGAGTATTTCAGAAACTGCTGATCTACTGGGATTTTCATGCACAACCATCTCTAGGGTTTACAGAGAATGGTCTGAAAAAGAGGAAATAACCAGTGAGCGGCAGTTCTGTGGGCGCAAATGCCTTGTTAATGCCAGAGGTTAGAGGAGAATGGCCAGACTGGTTCCAGCTGAAAGAAAGGCAACAGTAACTCAAATTAACACTCGTTACAACCGAGGTCTGCAGAAGAGCATCTCTGAAGGCACAACACGTCCAACCTTGAGGCAGATGGGCTACAGCAACAGAAAACCACACCGAGTGTCACTCCTGTCAGCTAAGAACAGGAAACTGAGGACAATTTGAGATTGAAAAAACTTTCAATGACAATGAGTTCACTGTACTCAAATGGCCTCCACAGTCACCAGATCTCAATCCAATAGAGCACCTTTGGGATGTGGTGGAACGGATCATGGATGCGCAGCCGACAAATCTGCAGCAAATCTGTAGTCAATATGGACTAAAATCTCTGAGGAATATTTCCAGGACCTTGTTGAATCTATGCCATGAAGGATTAAGGCTGTTCTGAAGGCAAAAGGGGGTCCAACCCGGTACAAGTAAAATGTACCTAATAAAGTGGCCGGTGAGTGTAGTTATTATTAGGAATGCACCAATAAAAGAAATTGACTGTTCTTTAGTGAGTCAGTATATTTCTGGAGCAGCAAAATGCATAACGTTCATGTGTCAATATTACTTCTTTAAGTTTACTAAATAAATACATTTGACATATGTTAAATAAAAGTAAATAAAGCAATAACGTTGTTAAAACTAATACTGAAGAGCCTCAAATGTTGTAACTTTTTTGTCTTAATGTTGCGTTGGCAGGTGTGTTTGTTTGTGTGTGTGTTTGTGTGGCTCTTTTAAAATGTCAGACAGTTGAATATTAAATGGATCCAATAAATATAAATGAACGGAGAAAAACCTAGTCAGTACTGTATAGTACAGCATGCAAAAGAATAATATTGGTAACGGAATCGGCCCCATTTGTTTTGTTAAAATCGGTATCAGCCAAAAAACTCCAATTGGTGCATTCCTAATTTTTATATTAATCATATATCACACAATAAAAATGTTATAATTAAAGAAACGATGCTATAACATTGTTAAACTGTAAATTAGAATTACTGGTCACACTTCACAATAATATTTCATCAGTTAATGTATTTACTAATACTAATAGAACTAATAATGAACAATACGTGTACAGCATTTAATAACTACAGTTCAACATTTACTAATGCATTATTAAACATCCAAATTCATGCTTGTTAACATTAGTTAATGCACCGTGAGTTAACATGAACTAACAATGAACAACTGTATTTTCAACTTTAACTAACATGAACAAATGCTGTAATAAATATTAGTAAATGCATTAACTAGCATTAACTAATACAACCTTATTGTAAAGTGTTACCAAATAATAATCAAACAATTATACAAACTTATATGTCCTTATTTAAATATACAACCTTTATTACTTGTATTTTTCATTCGCTTACAAACCACCAAGTTTACAGAAGATATTTTCAAACAGAATAATAGAGCATGCAGATACTGTAGACGGATCCCATACCTAGCCTTTGCAGACCAAACTGGCCGTAGTCTTTACCCTGTATAAAGCCTTGAAAGACATATGTGGAGCCATCAGGTTCAGCAGACACCTGACAGACAACAACACAAACAAAATTAACCCGTGAGATACACTGACAGCAGAATTGTCCAAATCCTCAAATATCTGTCTGCATTAACATTAGCAAAGGTGAAGACTGAATTTGATCACTTTTTGTTTATTTTTTAAAATGCTAATTCATTCACTATTATTGTTATTATTGTTATTTTATAATAATGCTATATACTACTACTACTAATCATAATAATTTTGTATTTATTATTGTTATTTATTATAATTATTATTATCAACAGTACTGATGTTTTACTAGTAAACTAATCATCTGATTGACTGCTTCACAAATCACATTGAATGATACATTTGTCAATTCTACAGATATTATTAATGTAATGAACTACAAACTACTGCTTAAACTCTTAATATGACTTTTATGAACATTTTTTAACAGTTTAAATTGGTATATTACTGTACAAAAGCCTTGTAATAAACTGCCAGTACATTACTCTCTGCATTTCCTCATTTTCTGTTTATTTTGAGGTTTAAGTACTGCATTTTAGTATTATTTTAAGCACTATGTTTAGCTGGATTCGTCTGTGGGATGGTCATCGTAACCACACTTTTTGATGTACCAAAAACATTTCCTAAAGATTTGGAAGAAAACAAATATGAGATCAAGA
>NC_079453.1:46563476-46735976 GCF_903798145.1 Danio aesculapii
GATTTGGCATCGTATGATGTCTAATGTGCAACACTGCGATGGACAATGGCGTCGTCGTCATAGGCGGCGGTAAATAATTAATTCATAACTAATTAATTATTTGTAGCCTATCGTTTCAAATACATGACACGCATAGTCTTTGTTTACCCGATAACCAAATCATAAATAAATAAAGATAAGCCACACACAAATTACCAGCTGTCAATCACTTTTTACCATAGGACTCTGGCATGAATAGGCAGAGTGATCTGTGTCGTTATAATGGCGTCGACAAACTTGGTTGGTAAAAAAGGAGCACAACCAACAGTATCTGAGGTCTTCACTAAAATGATTAAGTACAAGCGTGAAAGTGAAAGAGTGAAGCAGTGTGCTGACGCTGTGACACGTTACCTGATAGATTCAAAAGTCGTTAGTTAGAGACAAGATTAATTAAATATCACGTTTAACAACTATAGTGAGACGCAATCCAGCTATACATCCTTGATAAACTGTCTGACGTGCACTGCCTTGAGCTCAGACGAGCGCATGACAGTGTGTGTGGTCACGAGATGTGCGTTTTCAGTGGAATAGTGTGGATGGAGGGCTTTTCAGAAACGCTAGGTGAAACGCCAGAGTGGATGTGGATCATTTTCGTTCTAATATTCCATTTAAAGACTAAGACGTATTAGTGTAAACGGGGCCTAAGTGTGTATTTTTCGTCAGCGGGTTTGCAAAGGGGGCGGGGCGGAAGATCGCGGTTGGGCGATAGACATCACTATACTGAGCCGGCATCGTCTATCGACCCAACCCTAGTACATTCTGTACAGTTGAAGGCAGAAATATTGTGGAGTTTTAATGCCTTTGCAAATATCTCCTGAGTGATGTTTAACAGAGGATTTTCAATGATTTTCTGAATATTGTTTCCTTCTGGAAAAAGTCTTGTTTCTTTAAGTTTGGCTTGGAATAAAATAAATAACTAAAGTCAATATTATTAGCCCTCTTAAAAATCCACTGTAGTCCAGTGACGTACCTAATTAACATAAATTGCATAGTTAACCTAATTAGTTAAGCCTTTAAATTGCACTTTTATTTAGTTTAGTTTCAATTGAGTTTGAGGGCATCATGGTGGCTCAGTGGTTAGCACTGTCGCCTCACACCAAGAAGGTTGCTGGTTCAAGTCCTGGCTGGGCCAGTTGGCATTTCTGTGTGGAGTTTGCATGTTCTCCCTGTGTTGGCGTGGGTTTCCTCTGAGTGCTCAGGTTTCCCCCACAGTCCAAAAACATGCACTATAGGTGAATTAAATAAACTAAATTGGCTGTAGTGTATGAGTGTGTGTGTGAATGTGAAAGTGTATGGGTGTTTCCCAGTACTGGGTTGCAGCTGCAAGGGCATCCTTGTAAAACATATGCTGGAATAGTTGGTGGTTCATTCTGCTTTGGCGACCCCTGATAAATAAGGGACTAAGCTGAAGGAAAGAGAACGAATGCACATTACATACACAATGGTAATTGAAAGTGTTTTACATAAACAAGAATAAAAAATAAGTATACAACAAATAAAAAATGATGAAAGACAGATTAAAATGTGTTAAAACAGGTTTTAAAGGAATGAAAAAGAAAAGAAAGACATAATAGTGTGGTTACTTTAAGCTGAATACTAGCATCTTGAAAAATGACTAGTAAATATTATGTACTGTCATCATGGCAAAAGAAATCAGCTATTAGAAATGAGTTATTAAAACTATTATGTTGAAAATAATCTCTCCATTAATCAGCACTTGGGGAATATTTGAAATAAAATTTTCAATATAAATGATAATTTTGCCTTCAACATTATGGTTGAAAACGCTCCAACGTTTTGGGGAAACAGCTATATTAATTTCTAATGATGCAACACATTAAAATGAAAACTAATTAAATTGAAATTCAAGATATGACTGTAAAAAAAGCCCTCATGTGCAATTGTTTTTAATATGATAACCTGAAAGAGTAAAGATATGAGCTGTTTTCACAAATATGAGTGATATTTTTAATAATTTCAGCAGTTTCAAACAATGCACAGCAAAACAGCTGAATGAATTAACACCTTTGAACAAATCAGAAAATAAATGATTCTGTGACTCGAAATCCAGCACCAGTACTGCCAGTTTTGCTTTCATATTTAAAAAAAATCTTTACATTTTTTCATATTTGTTTCATATTTCTGTATTATAAGGGCGATATTTAAAATAATCTTATAACAGGGTTTCTGCATTTTTGTGTTTACAAACATGATTTAAGGAGCTTTTTATGAGCAAGGCAAGAAATATTATTTTGAAGGGAACTCTGTTAAAAATGCCTATTAATGAAAAAAAAACTAACTAATAATCTTGCTTGGGATTAGTTATAAAGACATATTAAAGTCAGCAAAAATATTCTTCAAAAATGCTAAATGAAAGAAATATTAAATGATCTACAGATTTTAAGCCTCAATTCACTTAACTTTGAAAAATCAAGACATATATATATATTGTCACGGATTGGTCAGGCTCTCACGATCCCCACTCACGAAGATCACCATCACCTGACTTCTAATGAGCACACAGCTGCATCACATTCACGAGCACCAGATAAAAGCACAGCACTCCAGTCGCTCATTGTCCGGGCTCGTCTCGACGAAAGCGGACAACTGAGCGACCACTCAGCGTAGTCATCCTCAGCTAAAACAAACGCTTTACTTACCTGTTCTCTTTGTATTCCTCCTAGTCTTCCTGGTCCACCCGAATCGTCCTGTCTTCCAGTCCTTCCAAGTCTGTGTCATCCTCTGTCAGCTGTATCTGGTGTGTGCTGTCCATCCTCGTGTATTCCTGTTACCCAGCCACGGAGGAAAAGACCCCAACATCATTCCTGATCCTCCTGGCTATCCTTCATGTGCTCCTTGTTGTCATTTAATAAACACCCTAACGTTTCCTTACCTCTGTCTCCTGTCCGCTTCATAACAGAAGCCCGGACCCGTAACGACGACAACATGAGCACCCCCGATCACTTTCAAGAGCTGGTGGGCCAGTTGAAGCGGATTCTACAGCCACCAGCTCCACTTTCCAACGCACCACCAGCACCGAGCACTTCCGCCTCCACAGTTTCTTCTTCGGCCCTTCCTTCCAGTCCCATGGCCCGACCAGCGCCCTACTCAGGCGGAGCGGGGGAGTGCAATGGTTTTCTGTTACAATGTTCCCTCATATTCGAAATGCAACCTTCTCTATATCCCACAGATAAGTCAAAGATCGCCTACATCGTATCACTACTCTCTGGGCCTGCACTTAAATGGGCTGAGACGATCTGGAACCAAGCCGGGCCGGTCATGAATTCCATCACTACCTTCACGGAGTATTTCAAAGAGGTGTTTGGACGTTCTGATGGGGAAGTAGCCGCTGGAGAGCAGCTGTATCATCTAAAGCAAGGTACTCTATCTACACAGGAATATGCTCTCCGGTTTCGCACTCTAGCAGCTGCAAGTGGATGGAATGAGAGATCGTTGTTGACCACGTACCGGCTCGGCTTGGAACCCACTCTCCGAATCCAGCTGGCCACATTAGATGATACTATGGGTCTGGAGAGATTCATCCAACATTCTCTCCGATGTTCCGATCGTCTCCGTTCCTATCAACAGGACACCATCACCCCCTCGTCTGCACTCCTCCAATCGCCTGAGTCAACAGCCTCTCCAGAACCAGAACCCATGATAATAGAGTCTGGAAGACTGACATCAGCGGAACGACAGAGGAGGCTGACCCGGGGTCTGTGTCTATACTGCGGTGTCAGTGGACACACCCGTATGGAGTGTCCCCTTCGTCCCATTCGGACTTCAGTGAGTGTATTCAGTACGAATATTGAACAATGTAAACCACTTACTACCACCGTACAAATAACTACTGCCTCTATTTCTCTCCTTGTCACAGCCCTCATCGACTCCGGGTCAGCAGGGAACTTCATCTCCCAATCCCTCTGTCGTCAACTCCACCTACGTACTGAGGCGTCCTCGCATATATACCAGATACAACCGATAACCCAGTGCACTCGATCTTCGACCCGTATCCATCGACAATGCGAAGACATCCTTCTTCAAGTGGGGTTGTTACATCAAGAGAGGATTCAATTTCTGGTTCTGGAGGGTGCAAATATGGACATCATTCTAGGGCGCCCGTGGCTGGTGAAGCACGATCCCATCATCTCTTGGGGCACAGGAGAGATAAAGAAATGGGGATCTGGATGTACACCTACCTGTTTTCCAAATCTCCCTCTTCAAGGTCGGAACCCCATTTCTTTGTTTACAACATCGGTCGAGAGTCCTCCTGAGAAGCAGTCTATCCACATTCCTAAGGAGTACAGCTCCTTTCATGATGTCTTCTGCCCCAAGAGAGCTTCCCAGCTACCGCCGCATCGGCCATGGGACTGCGCGATCGACCTAGTTCCAGATGCCCAGTTGCCAAGAGGTAGGATCTACCCGCCCTCCGCTTCCAGAGAATCAGGCAATGGAAGATTACATAAGGGAGGCTCTGAGTCAGGGGTACATACGTCACTCAAAATCACCAGCCGCCTCAAGCTTCTTCTTTGTGGCCAAGAAGGACGGAGGGCTGCGTCCATGCATCGACTACAGGGTCCTAAATAACGGTACAGTAAAATACCGATATCCCCTTCCTCTGGTACCAGCCGCTTTGGAACAGCTCCGAGAAGCTAAAGTCTTCACTAAATTGGACCTCCGCAGCGCGTATAATCTGATAAGAATACGTGAGGGGGACCAATGGAAGACAGCATTCGTGACCCCTACTGGCCACTATGAATATGAGGTCATGCCTTACGGTCTGGTCAACGCCCCCTCCGTATTCCAAAACTTCATTCATGAAGTCCTCCGGGAGTTTCTTCACCACTTTGTAATAGTGTACATAGATGACATCCTCATTTACTCCCGGAGTGAGGCCGAACATCGCCAACACGTTGCGGAGGTCCTACACACATTGAGAGAACATCACCTCTACCTCAAAGCGGAGAAATGCTCATTCCACCAGAAGTCGATTCATTTCTTGGGATACATCATTGACCAAACCGGTATACGTATGGATGGGAAGAAAATTGAGGCTGTTCTATCCTGGTCAGAACCCACTTCCATTAAGGAGCTCCAGAGGTTTCTTGGGTTTGCTAACTTTTATAGACGGTTTATCAAGGACTACAGCAGGATTACATCACCTCTCACTAATCTCCTCAAGGGTAAACCCAAAGGACTGGAGTGGACCAAAGAAGCAGCCGCAGCCTTCCGCCTTCTTAAGAAGGAGTTCACAAGGGCCCCACTCCTGACTCATCCTGACCCAAATCTTCCTTTCGTGGTGGAAGTGGACGCATCCACCACCGGCGTCGGGGCAGTATTATCCCAACATCATGATACACCGCCCCGACTGCATCCCTGTGCCTATTTCTCTCGGAAGTTGAGCCCGGCGGAGCAGAATTACAGCATAGGAGACAGGGAGCTTCTAGCAATCAAGCTAGCCTTGGAGGAGTGGCGTCACTGGTTGGAGGGAGCCAAACATCCGTTCCAGGTGATCACAGATCACAAAAACCTCCAATATATCAAAGAGGCCAAGAGACTATGTCCACGTCAAGCCAGATGGTCACTTTTCTTCTCACGTTTTGATTTCTCCATTTCCTATCGTCCAGGACCCAAGAATCTAAGAGCAGACGCTCTCTCTCGTTTACACGAGCATCACGATCATGAAGAACTCCCAACGAAGATTCTTCCCGAACACATCTCCATTTGTCCGATCACCTGGAACGCTCCTCCAGTCGTTGCCACTCCGGAAGCCCCTGCTCCGCCGGGATGCCCTCCTCATCGGCAGTTCATACCACCTGAACACCGGGTAGATCTGATCCACTCCTTACATACCTCGCTAGGCACTGGACATCCAGGGATCAACAATACTCTCTCGCTAGTATCCCAACGATTCTGGTGGCCAAACATGGCAAGGGATGTGAGGCAATATGTTCAGGGCTGTAAGGACTGTGCCCAATCCAAGAGCCCACGTCATCTACCCGCTGGAAAGCTCCATCCCTTGCCGATTCCGAACCGTCCCTGGTCACACCTAGGAGTGGACTTTATCACTGACCTCCCCTCGTCAGAAGGTAATACCTGTATTCTAGTCATCGTAGATAGATTCTCAAAGTTTGTCAAACTAATCCCTCTGAAAGGTCTTCCCACAGCCTTTGAAACAGCCGACAATATCTTTAATCAAGTCTTCAGGTCATTTGGTATTCCAGAAGATATTGTGTCGGACAGAGGTCCACAGTTCATCTCACGTCTATGGAAAGCCTTCTTCAAGCTCCTAGGTGTGGCCGTCAGCCTCTCTTCTGGATATCATCCCCAAACCAACGGGCAGACAGAGAGGAAGATTCAGGAGGTGGGACGGTTCCTGAGGACCTTCTGCAGTGGTCACCAGAGCTCCTGGAGCCAGTATTTGGGCTGGGCAGAATATGCCCAAAATTCACTGCGGCAACCCTCCACCGGACTCACGCCATTCCAGTGCGTCCTGGGCTTCCAACCACCGCTCTTTCCCTGGGATGGCGAACCATCTGATGTCCCCGCAGTGGATCACTGGTTCCGGGAGAGCGAGAGAGTCTGGGACGAGGCTCATCAACATCTGCAGAGGGCAGTCCGTCGAAGCAAGGTAACCGCCGATAGAAGAAGGTCTGAAGAACCCAGATACACACCCGGACAAAAGGTGTGGCTATCCACCCGGGACATACGCATGCGACTGCCCTCTCGCAAGTTAAGTCCCCGATTTGTTGGTCCCTTCACCATCGTGGAACAGGTTAACCCCGTCACCTACAAACTACAATTACCCTCTCACTACCGTATTCACCCTACATTCCACGTATCACTCCTGAAACCCTATCACGATCCTGTTCTTCCCTCCACAGAGCCTGACCACGAAGAGGAACCCCCTCCTCCACTGCTCCTAGAAGAAGGAGCCGTCTACGCAGTGAAGGAGATCTTGCGTTCCCGACGTCGTGGTGGCCAGTTGGAGTACCTGGTGGACTGGGAAGGGTACGGCCCCGAAGAAAGGACATGGGTTCCCAGAGCTGATATTCTCGATCCTAGTCTCATGGTGGAGTTTCATGAGAGCCACCCTGAGTTCCCAGCGCCTAGAGGCAGAGGGAGACCACCACGGCGTCGGAGGTGTCGGCCCTCAGGAGCGGGCCCTGGGGAGGGGGGGTACTGTCACGGATTGGTCAGGCTCTCACGATCCCCACTCACGAAGATCACCATCACCTGACTTCTAATGAGCACACAGCTGCATCACATTCACGAGCACCAGATAAAAGCACAGCACTCCAGTCGCTCATTGTCCGGGCTCGTCTCGACGAAAGCGGACAACTGAGCGACCACTCAGCGTAGTCATCCTCAGCTAAAACAAACGCTTTACTTACCTGTTCTCTTTGTATTCCTCCTAGTCTTCCTGGTCCACCCGAATCGTCCTGTCTTCCAGTCCTTCCAAGTCTGTGTCATCCTCTGTCAGCTGTATCTGGTGTGTGCTGTCCATCCTCGTGTATTCCTGTTACCCAGCCACGGAGGAAAAGACCCCAACATCATTCCTGATCCTCCTGGCTATCCTTCATGTGCTCCTTGTTGTCATTTAATAAACACCCTAACGTTTCCTTACCTCTGTCTCCTGTCCGCTTCATAACATATATATATACACATTTATATATTCACATTTATATATATTTATATATATATATATATACCTTTATATATATATACACACACACACACACATATACACACACTCACACACATATACATATATACACACACGCACACACATATACATATACATATACACACACTCACACACATATGCATATACACACACTCACACACACATATATATATATATATATATACACATACATACATTTTTTTAAGTTTTGCATCCCAATTAAATGTGTCTTGATTTCAGAATGTTTACATATTTGTACTGAAAAACAAAATGTTGAGAAATATATTCATTTTCTTTTCTTTTTTCTTTGTATGCAGGGCATGCAACATTTAATGCCATGACTATGAATTATGAAACCCATTTTACAGCTTTAAATTGTAGTATGCCGCATTATTTATATATACTTTAGTTTTTAAACAACTACAGAAACATTATTTATGCAGTGCAAAGATTGTTTATTGTTAAAATAATAGATTTATTGAATAGATTAATTATAAGATATAATAATATAATACAGAAATAGATTTAATATAAGATTTATTATTAGCAATTTGATTAAATTTGTAACATCTACATGGTTAAAAATAGATCTAAACATAATAACTATCGTATTTTCCGCACTATAAGGCGCACCTAAGAGCCTTAAATTTTGTCAAAAATCGTACGTGCGCGATAATCCGCTGTGTCTTGTGTGTGAGTTCTAAAATCTATAAAAAATGTTGTTGTGCGACTTTGGTAAGCGATCTGCTTGATTTACTGTCAGAGCATTTCCCGCAGACACAGGGACGTAATACGTACACTACGTATGCTGGCAGTGATTAACAAAAGAACTCCAACCGCTGGACACTGCTGTGAACAGGGCGTTCAAAGTAAAGTTGCGAGCGGCGTAGGAGCGATGGATGACAGAAGCTGAACACATTTTTACTAAGACTGGTAGGCAGTGCCGGGCGAGTTACGCCACCATATGTGAATGGATGCCTGGGCTTAGGTATCTGTTGTGCTAGCTTTCCGGCATCATTGCTGAACAGACACCTCGCAATGAGACTGACTCCAACAATGATGACAGGGAACCCGGCATGTTTGATGGTGAAGTTGCCCAGATGTTCAATTCAAATACTGAAGATGAGGACTTTGATGGATTTGTGGGTGAAGATAGATTAAATAATAATGAGAGTGTATTGTTAAATAGTAGAACAAACTTTAACCAAACTCACTGTTTTGCTTCCATCACCGTTTTCTGTAGAACCTATGTTTTAGCATGCGCCTATTAATACGGTGCGCCTTATGCATGCGTTAAGTACGGAAATAGACGTCGGCGCCAGTGGTGTAGTGGTTAGTGTGTCGACACATGCTCACGGCGACCCGACTTTGATTCCGCCTCGCGGTCCTATGCCGATCCTTCCCCTCTCTCTGCTCCCCATGCTTTCCTGTCAATTCTCTCTACTTTCCTATCCAATAAAGGTGAAAAACCTGAAAAATAATTATATATATATATATATTTATAAAGTACAGAAATCGACTGCATAATTGAGACTGCGTCTTATAATCTGGTGCGTCTTATAGTGCGGAAAATACGGTATTTAAATATTAGTAGTTTTAAGGCAGTAAATATGTGTCTTTGGGATGAATTTGAGGAGTGTACTGTAATAAATGCTGGGTTCCACACAATCGATTTGTTGGGACAACATAAATACATTAAGTTAACATTAGTTTTTACAAATTTAAGTGGATTGAACATGAAACAATTAAGTTGTCACAAAAAAAACTCAATAAGTGTAATGTTTCAGCTCATTTTAAATAAGTAGTTCGAACAAACACATCATGTTATCCTAAAACAAATCATTTAACAACTTGATTGCTTTTACAAATGTAAGCGGATTGAACATAAAGCAATTAAGTTATCCCGAAAATATCAAGAATTTTGTTGAATCGGGTCATTTTAAATAAGTAATTTGAACAAGCAGCAAAAATCATGCTTTTGAGTGCAGCCAATGTAAGATTTGAGCTTTCTGCTCCTGGTCAGGTCTCCAACCGCTTGATTATCAATCAGTTGCTGCTTCTCATCAGTCATAAGTGACTGGCGCTTTATTCACCTTTATTCTCCAGTGATCATTCCTGATGGCTGGCCAATAGCAGAATCCAAGATTAATTAGATGATGTAAAGCGTATGTCAGCTTTATAAAGACTGGAAGGAGGTACAGTGGCTCTAATGATCAAACTCGTTAGCGCTCTCCTTGAATTTGATGGATTAAATCAGATCGTGTGATAGCGGAAACACGTGTTCGGTGTTTTGCTGTGCCTATATCATGTGTTTGGTCAGATGGAGTAATCTGCAGTTTAAAGGTAACCTATTATGGCCCTTTTTACAACATGTAAAGTAAGTCTCTGACATTCCTAGAGTGTGTGTGTTAAGTTTCAGCTCAAAATACCACACAAATAATCTTGTTTAACTCTTTGAAACTGCCCCATTTAGGCTTTGATAAAAACTGTGCCATTTTGGTGACTGTGGCTTTAAATTTAAATGAGATTGAGCTCTTTTCAGAAGAGGGCGGAGCTACAAACACCTATGTGTCATTCAAAACTCTAACGGCAGACGGCTGCATCTCACTCAGACCTGTTTATGCTAACGAGGAAGAGATCATCACTAGTAGGCGGGACTTTCTCCTTCTGATTACATGTACAAAAGGAGAATGTCAATCAAAATGTTTCTGCAGACTGTTTTTATTAAGAGTGATTATAAAAGTAGAATAATTTTTTTGTTTAACCATGAGAGACTGGCTAAAATCACACACTGTTGCCACACAACTGTGCTTAAACCCCTTATAAAAGTGATTTTTGCAGTAAACTGACCTGAAAGCAGTAGTTCCATGTTGCTGCTTGTTAACGTGACATTAACTCTACCCGTGGTTGTATTAAAGCTTGTGATACTCAAAGTCATTGGTTGCTTTCTTCCCTTGTAGTTGTACGAGCCCTTCCAGATGTAGTTCGGGGCAAATACATCATCAGGAACTGTGGACAAATAAACAAAATGTTTTTATTTGGTTTGATGATGCATATTAGTCGGAGTTACAGACAAAATCAGAAAACAAATTAGTTCACATGTTCTGTCTCTCTGAATCAAACTGTACATTATAAATTATTGCATCAAAAACAATATTTAGGGCAAAAACACAAATAAAAAATATATTTAATAATAATATTACGTTACAATAAGTTAAATTAAGTTAAATAAAACAACATTAGAAATAAAACAAACACATATTGGGCCGTAACAGCAATTGAGAAAAAATAAATGAAATAAAATAAAGGGCATCACAGTGGGTAGCCCTGTCACTTCACAGCAAGAAGGTCGCTGGTTCGAGCCTCGGCTGGGAGTGTTCTCGCCGTGTTTGCGTGGGTTTCCTCCGGGTGCTCCGGTTTCCCCCACAAGTCCAAAGACATGCGCTATAGGTGAATTGAATCTTGATTTCTGCTGCGACATCCAGATGGTAGGGTCAGAGTTGAACATGACAATGAGTTCACTATACTCAAACGGCCTCCACAGTGACCAGATCTCAGTCCAATAGAGCACCTTTGGGATGTGGTGGAACGGGAGATTCGCATCATGAATGTGCAGCCGACAAATCTGCAGCAACTGCGTGATGCTATCATGTCAATATGGACCAAAATCTCTGAGGAATATTTCCAGTGCCTTGTTGAATCTATGCCATGAAGAATTAAGGCTGTTCTGAAGGCAAAAGGGCGTCCAACCCGGTTCTAGTAAGGTGTACCTAATAAAGTGGCTGGTGAGTGTATATACACAGAAATAGATTTCTAGGGTAATATATACAGAGATACGGATTTACATATGTTAATATAGCCTGTCGTATCACACTGCTTAAGCAAGGTAAATGATGAGGTCAAACTTAGCTATAAAAAGGACAGCATATAATTCAACATAATATTCAGTTATTCAGTGAAGATATTTCAAATGAAGCCAGATAAGATATAATGCGTTGGCCGGAGTTCTCTGATAATACGCTCTGAGTCTTTACAAAGACAGTCAATTCTCCTGTAATCTCCCACTTCAGTACCGAGTGGCTCAAAGTGTTCTCTGTCTCACTGATCCCGGGATCCATCAGCTTCTGTAAACGTATAGGAAATCCGCTTTGTCCTTATTGTGCACGACCAGACTCTAGAACGTGACTCATATTAGCTGTAGATGATTCTGTATCATCTTTGTACACTAAAGGCCCTCATATACAGCGGGGGCAATAAGTATTGAACACGTCACCATTTTTCTCGGAAAACATATTTCGAAAGGTGCTATTAACTTGAAATTTTCACCAAATGTTGGTAACAACCAAAGAAATCCATATACTCAAAGAAAACAAATCTATTTAGTTTACAAATGAAGTTGTGTAATAAAATGAAATGACACAGGGAAAACGTATTGAACACACGAAGAACGGAAGGTGTAGAAAGACATGGAAAGCCCAGACAGCAGCTCAAATCTCTCAGTAGTTCTTCAGCAACTCTCTGTCCTTCCTCAGTGTAAATGAATATCAGCTGCTTCAGTCCAACATCTTGTTAGGGAAGCAGACGGACAAACAGGGTGAGTGAATGGTGAACGAAGTTTATTATAACAGCGGAGCAATAGAAGGATAACAATGGTGAATGAAGAGTAAATGAAGTTCGGGATGATCTAACTGTCCTTCTCTAGAGCAGGATGGATGGCAGACACTGAGGAAGACCGAATGCACACACCAGATGACTTGCGGGGAAGACAGACTGACGATACACACAACTCAGACAGGACACTGGAAACGCTGGACAAAACTGGAAGCAAACAGAGATCAGGTGAGTATCAAATGACGAGTTGAAACGATAGTGAATACCAGGAGGGTACTCTCTATGAGTCCGCTTCGTTGAAACGAGCCCGGACCATGAGTGGTGTGAGGTGTGTGCTTTTGTAGTGTGCTAATGTGATAGGGTGCAGCTGTGCATGATTAGAACTCAGGTGATGATAGGCGCTGTGTGGAATTGGTGGAAGAGCCTGGCCAATCTGTGACACATCTACATTAGCAGATAATGAAGATGAAACCAGAGTGGACATTTCATCAAGACAATGATCCAAAACACAGCCAAGGAAACTCTCAAATGCTTTCAGAGAAAGAAAATCAAGCTGTAGAATGGCCTAACCCATATTAAATCCCATATAAAATACTAAATAAAGCTCAGATTTGATACACGAGACCCACAGAACCATCAAGATTTTTACACTCTGTTGAAGCCTGAGCAACTCATGTGACTTCATTCTCCATATAAGAGGTGTCTTTAAACCATCATCACCAAAAAGCCTTCTATATATAGTATTAAATAATTTCAGTAGTTCAGTTCTTTCTCCTTCTGTCATTCCATTGTTATTACACATAAGTCATATTTCAGATTTAGTTTGTTTTGATGTTTGAATTGTTTGGGTTTTTACCAAAATCTGGTTCAATTCCATGTCAACAGCTCCTTTAGAAATATTATTCCCAAGAAAAAAACATGACATGTTCAATCCTTACCCCTAAATGAAGAACGTAAATTAATTTCGTTGGAGTGTATCAACTTTACAGGACACCAGCTTGTCTTCCACATAAATCTGCCATCAAAATATATAATAGGATGCCAGATATGCTGTAAGAAAGTCTGGCAAAGTTCAGTAGGATTATCTTGTGATTCCAGTCGAGTGTTTTTTGCGGCTGCCAGTCTACTTTATTGTCAACTAACTGGATCCCGTTTTCTCCTCATTAGTCTTCTTCTCCCGGGGCCTGTGTCTGGAATGCATCACGGTTAGCGCTACCATTGCTCTTTGTGGCCAAACAGCGGAGACGTTCAGCCCAAATTATTCATCCTAAATGAGGTGCACTTAGCTCTCCTACAGTAAGTGGTCTTTCAAAATGAAACCCCATTTCATAGTAGCACCGCACTCACCGTTTAGCTTCGGACTCGGCGTTCCTGGGACCGGTTTAATAGGCTTTTCGGAGAGCTTGGAGCCCGCTGGGAAAGAAAGGACACAAAATGAATGAAGCCACTCATTTAAAAAAAGAAAAAAGATTGACAGATCAAATTGGCATCACTTTTATCATTTCAGGCGTACAGTAACATCCCCAGGCAACACTGTGTCTCTTTTTTCCGCTTTCACAAAGGAAAATCCAGTGACCGCAGACCCAAGAGGAAAGACATGGTCAACATATCAAGCAGCATAACAGAAAACACTGAAGCAGTTTAACTCAAACAGTTCACCACTTTGTATTAAATGTAAGGTGGCAGTGGGAGACTACACCCATTTATGATGGAATTGTCCTGTTATTAAAGCTAATTGGGCAAAAGTAGTTACTTTTATAAGCCGTATGTTTGGACTTCAGCTACAGTTGGATCCACTATCTTTAATTGTAGGTCTTCTGGTTGGATGTTTGCCTGACAAATTCACTAATCGTTTATTTGACATTTTAGCCTTCGCTGCCAGGAAAAATATACTGATAAACTGGGTCAGTGACAAACCCCCAACCTTGAAAAGGTGGCACAACATTATCAAGGAAATGATTCCCTTAGAATTCCTTACCTGTGTAATTCATATGGCTACTGAGGCTTTTCATCAAGTCTGGACTCCTTACTTAGACCTTATTGATGTTTCTCTACGCTGCATTTTGAGTTATGGTATGTCATAATTGATTATCTGCATTTTATTTCATTATTATTTTATCTTTATATGTTTTTTTTATTTTGTTTGTTTATTTATTTTCTTATTATTATTGTCATTGCTATTATGCTATTATTTATTTATTGTCATTTTATTATGCATGTATGTATGTCTTCTGTTTATTAAGTTATTATTATTTTTCTTTAGCGTTGCATTGTTAAAATGGGCATTGTCTGCTGGTGTGTTTCAATGTGTTTTGTGTTTAATAGTTAAAATGTTGGCAACGCAGTGGCGCAGTAGGTAGTGCTGTCGCCTCACAGCAAGAAGGTCGTTGGTTCGAGCATCGGCTGGGTCAGTTGGCGTTTTTTGTGTGGAGTTTGCATGTTCTCCCTGCGTTCGCGTGGATTTCCTCCGGGTGCTGCGGTTTCCCCCTCAGTCCAAAGACATGTGGTACAGGTGAATTGGGAAGGCTTAATTGTCTGTAGTATGTGAGTGAGTGTGTGTGGATGTTTCCCAGAGATGGGTTGAGGCTCTGCATCTGCTGCGTAAAACATATGCTGGATAAGTTGGTGGTTCATTTCGCAGTGGCGATCCTGGATTAATAAAGGGACTAAGCCGAAAAGAAAATGAATGAATGAGTTAAAATGTTAATAAAAAGATGCAATAAAAAAAGAAAACACTGAAGCAGGAAAACTGTTTAAAATCTATTTGATATACTAGCATATATAGTTTTAGATACTAATGTATTTTCGATTAAGTTCTAATACTTACCATCTACTAATACTTTTACTTTAATTACTAGTACATTTAAAAAAGCTTCTACTAATAATTAATCACTTACTAGTTTTTATGTCTTATAAACCAGTATTAATAGATACTACACTACCTGACCAAAGTTTTAGGAACAACAAATAATAACTTGACTTCTAGTTGATCATTTGGTATTAAAAGTGGCTTATATGAAATGCAAAGGCCTCTAGATTACACTTATTTTTACCCAAATAAAATATGAGCATGCCTTTAATTTTTAAATCATTTAATTAAGACAGTAAAGTCTGACTTTGCTTAGACAAAAGTTGTCACTTAGCAGAAGTAATGTCCAGTATAGAATATAAAGTCATGCTGCAGTGGAAACAGAATGAATATTGTGTATGACTCCATGATCTTGGAGGACTGCATCCATACATCTCTGCAATGACTCAAATAACTTTTTAATAGAGTCATCTGGAATGGCAAAGAAAGCGTTCTTGCAGGAAGCCTTCTCCTTCATCTTACCCCAGACATGCTCAATAAGGTTCATGTCTGGTGACTGGGCTGGCCAATCCTGGAGCACCTTGATCTTTTCGCTTTCAGGAACTTTGATGTGGAGGCTGAAGTATGAGAAGGAGCGCTATCCTGCTGAAGAATTTGCCCTCGATACCTCAGGCTGTTGATGTTGCCATCCACTCTGCAGATCTCTTGCACTTCCCCCATACTGAACGTAACCCCAAACCATGATATCTCCTTCACCAAACTTGACTGATTTCTGTGAGAATCTTGGGTCTATGATTGGGATGCAGTTCAACAGATGATTCATCGGAAAAATCAACCTTCTGCCACTTTTCCAAATAATCAACTAGAGGTCAAGTTATTATTTGTTGCTCTTACAACTAGGATCGACGACAAGACTTTTGTCAGGTAGTGTAGTACTGTTTAAATAGACACTATTTATAACATACATTAGTGGCGGCACAAAAAAAAAAAAAGAGAGAGAAAGAAACAGAGGCCCATCACAGCTCTCAGTCGACCGCTCTGGAGTATTTTTTTATACACAATCACATCTGTTTATGTGCAGTAATTACTGAGAGCCTGAAGTGTACAGCTGTGCGCATGCATGGCAGAGCTCTGGGCTGCAGAAGATAAAAATCACAGCAGTGCAGCGCACACACAGACCACACGCTGGAGCGCCAGATCCCCACCTCATCGCACTCACACGCAGAGCCGTCTGCTTTAACTAAACGTCTGATTCTCCAGAACAGACTGACAGCTTTTATAGTTCCGCTCATAAATTTACACACCCCTTGCAGAGGGATTAGAACTATTACATGCCGTTTGTTTTTAGTACTGTCATGAATAAGATCTTTTATATAGCAGATGTTTACAACACAAATTGATAACTGAAGATATAAAAAGGAGCCTGTTCAAAAGTTTATTTCTTAGTACAAGACGCTGCAGGCTAAAGCGTTTCTCATGCACCTGTTGTTTTTGAGATTTTGGAGCTTTTTGTTTTTTCATAAGCTGCATGCGTCCCAAACAACCCAGGCTTATTCTGAAAACGTACCGCTATATACATTTCTGGAGAGCGCCAAATGAATTCATACGAGTTCAGTTGTATGAAAATGTTTGATTTTAAAAGGAGGCTAGGCACTAAACTTCATCGTTTCTGGTCTGCCGTTTTTGAATGCAAGTCTATGGAGGGAAAAGTGCAGTGTGAGCGCAGCTTTACCAGGGTATCTGCAGACTTTTTAAGACATCTTTAATACCACATAGAATGAAATTTAAGGGTGCTTTCACACTTAGTTCAATTGCCTGGACCGAACCCAAATTCAATTGTCCCGCCTTGCTGCACCTTCTCAGCTGGTATGTGTTCACACCATCTTTTTTCCTTGTGAACCCCAGTACGCTTGCATCATCAAGCTGTTGTTGTGTGTACAGCTGCTGTTAGGTGACAGCCACAAAGGCAAAGCACCAAAATGGAGACGTCCGCATATCAAGGTCATTCTGCTTTTACTGAATGTTTTAGTTTTGTTACCAAAACCAAAATACAGAGAGCCACTCGCATCTATCAGCCGCAAAGAAACATTAAAAACGTTCAGAACATCAAGCGATGTCTTTGGTGGAGACAAGCAGACATTGTCACTGTTTGCAATGGGTCAGTCTCGCTTGTCACTAAGGTAGGCGATACACAGACATACTGCACACACATGATTGAACATTATGAAAACTGAAGCTTGTTGTACAGTTGGCGGTTCTCTTCTGTTATTTGGTATGATTGCATCCACATCAAAAGTGAACCAGACCAGAGTTCGAACAAATCATACCCCAGACCACCTCTTACACCTCAGACTCGGGTACAGTTCAAGGCTGTGCACCCGAGTTCAGAAGACACGTTCACACTAGCTAAACGTACCGTACTTTGACGTCAAACGAACCCTGCTGCGGATCAAAAATGCTAGTGTGAAAGCACCCTAAGAGCAATTTATAATACAGAATTTGTCTGTGAGTGTCTGTGGGCTTCTCTATGACAACACTTTGTGCTGGTCACCGATCAGGCTGGTCATGCAATTCTTTTATGCAATTCTAGTTCTTCATTTGTTCATGTATAGGTTGACGCAGCTGTTATAAGCTATTGTAGAGCCAAATCCCTGCGAACTCTGTTTACGTAAGCGAAATCCCAGCATACATTAATTATGTAAACCAAATCCCCATTTTATTAGGTTACGCCAAAGATAAACGATTCCGTCTATGTTGTTCTGTGTGATGATTGACGAAAAGATTTAAGCAGATTTCAAATCAAAAACAAAATCTTTACGGGGTTGGTTTGATTGCATTTTTAAGACCTCTGAAACGAGTATTTAAGACATTTTAAGACTAATTAAGGCCTTATTTTTATACGGACACCCTGTTTACACATTTTCACATGGTGATTTTTTCCCTAGGCACCTATGGTTGCTTCAGGTGTGCAAAGTTTGAGTTGATCGACTGAATGTTTATTAAAGCACAATAAGAAGCGTTCGATACCTCGACACACAGGCATTTTCCCAGTCCACGTCCCGTCAGACCTGCAGACGCGGTGCTCAGAGCCTCCAGACAGAAAAAAGCCACTCTGACAGCTGTAGATGAGCGTATAACCGTAGGAAGGTAGATCCATTCCCACAACGTCCACATGAGGAGGACTCTCCGGCTGTTTACAACTGTGGGCTGCAAACACAAGAAAGGAAGAGGAACAGAAGAGATTATTTACTTACATTTTTACATTTAATAGATGCTTTTAGCCAAAACTTCTAACAGGTGATGATAAATAGAGCACTTCAAATCATCAGAGAGCAGAAGTATTTAAATACTATGACAAGTCTAAGTTACTAAGGAAGAAAATGTCAACTAATTTCGCTTTATGATGATAGATTGGAGGAATTAATGTCTTAATGATTCTTAGCACGGTGGCTCAGTGGTTAGAACTGTCACCTCACAGCAAGTAGGTTGCTGGTTCGAGTCCCAGCTGGGCCAGTTGGCATTTCTTTGTGGAGTTTGCATGCTCTCCACGTGTTGGCGTGGGTTTTCCTCCGGGTGCTCCGGTTTCCCCACAGTCCAAACACAAGAGCTACAGGTGAATTGGGTAAACAAAATTGGCTGTAGTGTATGAATGTGTGTGTGAACGCGAGTGTGTATGGGTGTTTCTCAGTACTGGGTTGTGGCTGGAAGGTCTTCCGCTGTGTAAAACATATGCTGTAATTGTTGGCGGTTCATTACGCTGTGGAAACCTCTGATAATCAGGGCCAAAGCCGAAGGAAAATGATGGATTGAATGAATGATTCTTTATATTTGACACTGTATCTCTCTGTCTAATAAGCATCAATAAAAACAAAGTAAAACTAAATTACTAAATTATACAAGCGTTTTATTTATTTGATTTAATTATTAAAATATACTTTTTTTTTTTAATTTTGAAGAGAAGAGGGAGTGTGTCAATAGGTGGTTTGTCAAGCCCACTCACCTGTGTGGAGCACACTCAGCATTGCACATTGTTTTCAATGAGTATGAGGTACATAAAAGGTGTCTGGTAGATATGAAGAGGAAAAGACTGTGTCACTTACAGGTGGTTTGTAAAGCCAACTCACTTGCATGACCAATACCAATTGCAAGATGTTATCAGAAACATGGAGAGATTATGAAAGAAACAAAATCGGTTACCTGATTAACAGTAAATTTCCTTAATTTAGATTAGATTAGATTCAACTTTATTGTCATTACACATGTACAAGTACAAGGCAACGAAATGCAGTTTTCGGTCTAACCAGCAGTGCAATAGCAACAAGTGCAGGATACAGGTAAAAGTTATAAAGTGCAGTTATAGAAAAACTATGGTAATATTTACAGATGGATGTACTATGAACATTATATACAGGTTGTATTAGCTATGAACAGAGATTTACAATAAATGAATATATGTACAGGTTTCAAGAGTTCACACTTAGCTGATGACTGATTATAAGCAAGTTTGGCATGTTGTCCCAGGAGAGAGCACTGAGCTCAAAAGGTCCTTGAGCCCTGGGCTCCCTCCCGTTTGCAGGGCGAGAGGAGAGCTTTGAGCTCAGGTAGATCTCGACAACTTCCTTTTTTGATAAGAGCTGATGACTAAAATGATTGCTATGAAGAGATATGCTGCTGGATGAGAGTTTGACTGTAGAGCTAAATTTAGATTGATCAATTGACCCTTCGCTAAGCCACACCCAAAAACCGCCACCCACCAATCGTGGCTTAGCAACTGTCAAGCTCTGTCAAGCTTTCGTGCGAGGCAAACAGGCCAAAGCGTTGTGCATATGGATTGTGCAAATCTGACACCCGGTATCCTAAAAGTTTGGACTGGATGGTGGAATTTTTTCCCTTTTCAAAACCAAAAAACCAAGGAGAGAACATGCAGCATGGATCAAGCTCTGTGAGGGGCGATAAAGGAGCGGAGTTAAGTTGGTTTTGTTTTGATATTCCTGACACATTTAGTGATAGACCGACGGCTATATCTCACACACCTCTTACTCTAAACAGATCTAATGTGAGTTTCCTACAAAAATACAAAGCAGGTTCTGTTTCACAGCTGTCTTTCTTTTTTCGCTCGATATTATGAGCACTGCTCCGTTAAGCCTTCGCCATAGTAAATTAGTCATACTAATAGCGAATAGCTCATAATGAGTTATTGATCCGGAAAATACGAATCTGCAAATCTGTTGCTAACTTTACTGAACTTCATATTTCCATCTGTTTCAAGCTACGAATATTTGAAATTACAAATCAACAAAACAAAGCAGAGATGTGATCACAAACTGAGCACTTGTGATCAATATACTTTACCAGCAGCTGTTTTTCAGTCATTTATAAAGAGTACACAAACATACTGACAGTAATAGGTAACTTACTGTACATTGTTATGGGTCAATGATGCTAATATTTAGTACAAGTCCATCAATTTCCCCTTTCTGGCTGCTCTTTCTATGAATGAACTATGTAGAAGCACTGTCCATGCGTGTTTCCTCGTCGGTTAGTAACGCTATATAACATTGCACGACATTAGTCTATCAGGCTTTTTGGCTAAAAATAGAGATATCACGGTTTAATTTGTTATTATTAGATTATTTTTAAATGTCACCTCTCCTGCTGCGCATGATCTGAGCTGTTGAATGGTCAGCGTATGAGGCGGCTAGGCTAAGCTAGCTTCAATTTTGATTAAATTATTCACTAATCGGTTGCCTATTATATCGTGAATATACCCCTGTAATGCATACAGCAGTTTTTTTGTCTGGCTTTCTCAGATATATCACCTGTTCGTCAAAAATGTTATATCCCTGGCAATATCCCTGGTTATATCCCTGGCAATGTCTGACACCGGCGCATACACATTGTAAAAGCCGTGCCAGGCACGAAAGCTTGACAGGCGTAGCAACAGTAACTAAGGAGGGCGGGGCTTAGCGAAGGGTCGATTAACTTGTAGTGCATGTTTTTTGGAATGAGGGAGGAAACCGGAGAACCTGGGGGAAACCCACGTGAGCACGGGAAGCACATGCTAACTTCGCACAGAAACGACAGCCGGCCTGTTAAAGGACTAGAACCGGTGACGTTCTTGCTGTGAGGCAACAGTGATTACCACTGGGGCACTGTGCCGCCCTATGAAGGGAAAGGTGGAGGAGTCGAAGATGACTGTAGTGAGAAAACCTAGCTCTTTATAGTGGGTTAGGAATCGTCTGATTGGTGGATCATACATAGTTAATGCAGAATCAGCTGTGTTCAATCATAATCACGTGATCCTCTCGAAAAATAAGCTTCACTTATACGGTGAATAAGAGTAGACATTTTTTCTTGACATTACTATGGCTCTATTTAGATTTTTTTCCCAACATAGGCTCATTAGGAATATGTACCCAGGGCTTCATATTGAAGAACCACAAAATATGTGTCTCCAATGAGTCTGGGTTATTTTGTCCCATCAGTTATGTGAATTAGAGTTTTATCTAAGATCTAATTTAAATAAATAATATTTATTGCATAACTTTAATTTTACGGTCATTACCATGAAGGCGTTTAGCATTTGTGTGAATAACTATGAGCATCTTCTATATATTAGTATAGTATATATTAGTATATTGTTTCTCTGCTAGTGGGAAAGTTGTTCAAGATGAGCTTTGGTTCATCATTTGACTTTCTCATTACAATATATTTATGGTTATATTTTTATCTGTGTAACAAATGAATGATGTGATGATGTGTAATATTCAGTTATCATATAATCAGTGGTGGAAAGAGTACTGAAAAATACCATTACCTGCCTAAAAATGTAGCGCAAGTAGAGTAAAAGTGTCTGTTGTTAATATTACTCAAAGTATGAGTAAAATGTAGCCCTTTTAAAAGTACTCAAGAGTAGGGAGTAGTGAGTATTACGCTGTAAAAAAATGATGCATAATTTGTGGATGTGTGTAAACGTAACATTCTGTAGTGCATTTAGTTATTGCCCAGCAGGCACACAACAGCATAAGACGTTATTATTAGGTTAGATTTAGGTTGTGACGTCACCAAAATTCAACGTCTAGTCAGCATCTAAGGACAATGTTATTTTGATGTCCAATAATGATGTCAAATGAGGTTGATATTTGTTCGATTTTAGGCTGTTAGAAAGTAACCAATATCCAACGTCGGCCCAACATCTAAAATCAACATCATATTGATGTCAAATACTGACATTTATTCATCAGGTATGGCAACCAAAATCGAACGTCTGAAAATTGTCAATAGTGGTATCGTCCACACAATGTCAAGCTGTTCCATCATTAGACGTTGATATTTAGTTGATTTTAGGTTGGACATTGACGTTGAGTTCTGACGTCAACTCGATTTTCATTTCCAAACAAAATGCAACGTCCCCATGACCATGGGGTTCAACGTCAATCTGACGTCATGTTGACATCTTGTGGCTGCTGGGTGTTTAAGGCCATGTTGGTCATCATACAGTAAACATCCGTCATCTTGTCATCAGTGACATGCATCTAAACAGTCTCTGGGTCAATGTGTGTAAAGTCTTTGGACATCTTTTGGACAGTTTTAATGCTTCCAAACAGTTTGCTGCAATTATAAATCGCCTATGTCTTGAGGTAGTTCATTATAATTTGATTTACCTTCCATGTGTGATTTGATTGGACTCAAAGGACTGATTTTCCTAATCCCCATAGACAAGAAAAAACTAAGTAGTGACTGCAGGTTAAAGAAAAGTAGTGGAGTAAAAGTACCGATACAGCACTAAAAATGTACTCAAGGGAAAGTAAAAGTACACATTTATAAAACTACTCAGTAAATTACAATCCCTGAGGAAAAACTACTCAATTACAGTCATTTGAGTATAATTAGTTACTTTACACCACTGCATATAATCAGACTTCAACCTTCAGAGGGCCAAATCGAAACCAAGTTTGAACTTTTAAGACAACGTGGCATGTTTCTTTAGTATGGATCCCGGCTCTGGCTTTGACACCGCCATGTTCGTGTGCCCTACAGAAGCTGAGTGTGGCAGACGTTGATGCGGGCTGGCAGACGGCACTTAAAGCATGCGCACCTTTACCTGTCACCCCGCAGATCAAACGCAAACCTCAGCTCACTCAATCATTCCTACTGCTCCACCACATCTTTGATCAAAAGGAGCCTGGTTTGAGGTTCTGGCTCTGTGCACTGGACACACTTCTTTTATCCCAGACTTTGATAAGGGTTTCCATCCATGATCAATAGTATATCCAAAGAAAAGAGAGGACGGTAATCAGGCATAGAAACTACTATGGTTTCTAGATACACTTATGCAGAATATAGGATTATTGCAATCATGACATAAAAGAAAACGGACTTTAAACGTTCTTATTTGAACTGCAACTAGTTATGTGATTAAAAACACATTAAATTATATGACTTTGTCAATATTTATTGTTTCCTTGCTTGAATGAATCTACTAAATACATAAATGTGTCAAGTAAAATGATAAATGAAACTGATTATCTGAGTAGTTTACAAGAAAATATATAATATATGATTATAATTCTGCTTAATTCAGGGTGTTGCTCCTTTGTATTGTGTGATTTTTTCTCATTTTCTGGAGTGGAAATAATTTAGTTGCAAAAGTAGTCTTCATATTTTGTTTAATTTATAATTATTTAATGAATTATCAAACTTTTAGTGCTATATTTTCACTTGAAAAATCTACCTTTTGTCATGTATTTGTTGCAAAACTTGCATTTTATAAAAGAATCTGCAAAATGGATATTTGTAAGTCTATAAATGCTAAAATATAACTTTAATTAAAAGTTAAATTATTTAATTAGGACAGTAAAGTCTGACTTTGCGTAGACAAAAAGTCTTGTCACTGAACAGAAATAATGTCCTGTATAGAATATAAAGTCTAAGTACAGTGGAAACAGAATGAATATTGTGTCTGACTCCCATGATCTTGGAGGACTGCATCCATACATCTCTGCAATTAATCAAATCCCTTATTAATGAAGTCATCTGGAATGGCAAAGCAAGCGTTTTTGCAGGACTCCCAGAGTTTGGATTCATCTTCAATGCCTCCTCCATCTTACCACAGACATGCTCAATAATGTTTATTTCTGGTGACTGGGCTGGCCAATCCTGGAGCATCTTGACCTTCGTTGCTTTCAGGAGCTTTGATGTAGAGGCTGAAGTATGAGAAGGAGCGCTATCCTGCTGAAGAATTTGCCCTCTCCTGTGGTTTGTAATGTAATGGGCAGCACAAATGTCTTGATACCTCAGGCTGTTGATGTTACCATCCACTCTGCAGACCTCTCGCACACCCCCATACTGAATGTAACCCCAAACCATGATTTTTTCCTTTACCAAACTTGATTGATTTCTATCAGAATCTTGGGTCCATGTGGGCTCCAGTAGGTCTTCTGCAGTATTTGTGATGATTGGGATGCAGTTCAACAGATGTTTCATCAGAAAAATCCACCTTCTGCCACTTTTCCAAGTTATTATTTGTTGCTCTTACAACTGGGATCGATGATAAGACTTTTGTCAGGTAGTATAGATATTTATAATTGTTCACGCCTAATATAACAGTTATACCTACTCACTTCACTTTAAATTAACATGTATTTTTACATCATACATCAAAAATGACTCTATTTTTTTCTTATGCTGGAAGGCAATAAATGAACGATATTAAAATACACTCCACTTGAAGTAAATAAAACAAAATTCTCAGGACAGAGCAATCCACAAGAAAAAAAAAAAAAGCATTATTTCTTTGAAGATGAATCTAGCGGAGCGCTAATGGAAAGGACAGCCAGCCATTATCCAATTCTGTGTAAAATAAAAGAGTGGAATGAGAAAGATGATTTAGCACTCAGCCTGACTCCATGAGTAGCCAACTGCTCTGTGTAAACAAAATTACAGTACGTAATTACAGAATGATCTCCATTATTCTTGGGGGAAAAATGCTGTGATTAGGTGCGAGCGTACAAAAGCTGTTTTTTCACAGCTTTACAATTAAACGTGTGTGTGTGGGGAAAGCATCTTGTGTCTTCCCAGCTATCTCATCGTTTCATTTTCTAATGTTTGCAAAACAATGACAGAACTTTAGGGCAGTGGCACGATACGAAATGTAATTAGCTTTTGAAATGCTTCAACTGAATGGCAATCTGTCTAGTGAAATTGGAGGCCAGCTGTTTTGTCCTTCTTCAGTCTACGCAAATGATGTCGATTTTGCAGATTCTGTTGATAAACGTGCTTGATCTATAGTCTATAGCAGGGATGGGCAAACTCGATCCTGGAGGGCCGGTGTCCTGCATAGTTTTGCTTTAACCCTAATCAAAAACACCTCCCTGTAGCTTTCTAGCGATCTTGGAGACACTGATTAGTGTGTTCAGGTGTGTTTGATTAGTGTTGGAGCAAAACTCTGCAAGGACACCGGCCCTCGAGGATCAAGTTTGTCCATCCCTGGTCTATAGACTGATTTCATGCGGCCGCCATTTTTAAAAGCGAAATCGAGGCTGCGGTGGGAAGAAACCTGGAAGTATCGTTGGGAGTTACATAGGAACGTTGTGTACTTGGCTGTATATCTTATCAGCGAAAAGAAAGTGACACAAATCTACCATTTCACCACCTTCCGAGTGACCCGAAGGTCCGTTCTGAATGAATGGTGAAAATAAAAGGGATATCAGAGCTCGTTTTCAGCTAAGGGAAATGGCACTAGTTAGCTAACGTTTTCCCAAACACACGTTTTAGATGCTATTTATCAAACTCGAGTTAATATATTGATTCTTTCACTATATTAGACTTGTCATGATACTGAATTAAAAGAAAAACCATCCACTTCCTGCTAACATTTAAGGCACTGTTGATGGCTTTCTTAAAACAGCGCTGATTTGTCATTGTGTTCACGTGCTCAACAGAAATGTCTGTGATTGGCTGAGAAGGTCATCAGTTCACCCTCTGCTGTTTACAGAGCACAAACACAGACGAGCGATCTGATTGATGACTGATCTTCATGGCTGCTTCGTGCTCCAGTGTCTGTGTATCTGTGTTTTCACTGGGTGAAGAGTGGTAAACTGATGAGCACTGGTGAATACGATGGTAAATCAGCGCTGTTTTAAGAAAGCCATCAACAGTGCCTCAAATGTTAGCGGGAAGTGGACGGTTTTAAAACTTCACCCTATTGAAAAAAACAGCTTAAACCAGCCTAGGCTGGTTGGCTGGTTTTAGCTAGTTGACCAGGCTGGTTTTAGAGGGGTTTTGAATTAATTCTTTTTCATTTGTAAAGATATTTGCGTATTGCTGTACATCCTATGTGTATTAAGCAATGTGTAAGCGAGGTGGATAACTAATGTGCATAACTAATAGTGCTCTGCGCTGGACAATAGACCGGCTTTGATCTGGTCTATTGAACCGTCTATTCAAGTTCCTCAAAATAGCAACGCACCAGCAATGCGCCTCAACACGCCTCCTTTTTTAGACCAGAACGCCTATGGGCGCACATATGTGCGCAAATGCATTTGCTATTTAAACAGCGTGGTGCAAAACGTCAAAACGACTCTTACGCCAAGCTGCAACTAGCAAACAACAATTGCATTGCGCCGGGTGTATGATAGGGCCCTACATCTTTAAATTGACACTTTTTCTGTATTTTCTGATTCATCTTTTTTTTCTCAATTATTTATGCTTTTGAATTGCATCATGGGACCTTGCTCTTTCCTTCAAAAGCTTTTGGTGTTGAAAAGTTTGAAAATTTGACTTTTATTGACATTTTTAATAGTTGAAAGTGATATATCGTCATGGCAGCACAGTGGCTCAGTGGCGCCTCACAGCAAGAAGGTCGCTGGATCAGTTGATGTTTCTGTGTGGAGTTTGCATGTTCTCCCTGTGTTGGCGTGGGTTTTCCTCTGGGTGCTCCGGTTTCCCCCACAGTCCAAACACACTTGCTATAGGTGAATTGGGTAAACTAAATTGGCCGTAGTGTATGAGTGTTTGTGTGTGAATGAAGGTCTATGGGTGTTTCCCAGTACTGGGTTGCAGCTGGATAGACATCCGCTGTGTAAAACATATGCTGAAATAGTTGGTGGTTCATTCTGCTGTGGTGATACCTGAAATAGAGACTAAGCCGAAGGAAAATGAATGAATAATATATTGTCTGGGTTGGTAATACCTGGAAATCTGGTAATAAGCTACATTTTCTGCTGTCTCACAGACGTATTTCTCTATATATTATTTCTTAAACAATATTTAGTCTCAAACAACTAAAATATCAATAAAATACAAATCGTTAAACTGTAGAGTTTAATTTTTCGAGATAAAACTCCCATAATGCAATTCATAGCCATAAATAAACTGAAAAAACCTGTGACAAAATACCAAAACTTATAATTAACAGGTATTTTTTTCCAATGTATGTTTGTGACCAAAACTTGACATTCAAAATCCTAAAAAAAAATTGCGTCCATTGTTTTTACAGTCAGGAAGATCAAACGCACTAAGAAAAAGACGCCCATCTTGCCGATACTGTAACCGAGGAAGCATTTTATTTTTAGCAAAGTAATTAAAATCGATTATTCAGGGAGTAATTCTGCTCTAACCCCGCAAAGAGCACAGACAGACCTTCATCACTGAGAGATCGGTGATTTGTCAATTGATGAAGTGAAGCAGGGGAGTGTGGGACAGATAGAGTATCACAACTCGCATATATATCACCCCACATAATTCATACGCGATTCAACTCAAGTGGCCATTGTGTAAGAAACATTAATCTTCCTCTTTCAAAGAGCCTGAGTCATTTTCTAAGTGATTCTCTCTTAGTATGGTTCAAAATGCACATCAAATGAGCCTCAGAGAGCATTAGATTGGTCAGATTATTCTACTTGGTTTGTTTCACATTGTTAGTTCAAGCATTGAGTAGAGCTACTCATAGCTTCTTCACAGAAAATGAAGAGATTTCTGGATTACTATGTGGAGAATTGACTTTAATGACAATCATAGTGCCACTGATTTCCATTTGATGGTTGTGAAATCTAAATATGAAAACGGAAAGCACATTTACATACCAGCAGTACTCAATCAACTGAACTAATGCTATAAAAACAAACTGCGTTCAGTCAGATCTACTAAAAAGTTTTGGTGATTCTAAACGATAGGCGTTTTATGTTTGGTTATAGAAGCTACACTGCAGAAGACGGTGTTCATAAATAGTTTCTAGAGCACTTCAGCCATGTTTTTTTTTTCTGCTGATGTTAAAACGAGTGCAGAAATAAACGAGTCCTGCTCCTTTAGAATTTGCAGCGGCATGATGGATGTTGTGAAATTAATAATCATAATGCCTCATGAATATGATTGTGCTGTAGCTTCTTTTGGAGTTACTTTAATTAGCGGAGCGAAAACGGATAAAATAAGTAACCATATGGCGTCTCAAATGCAAAGTCATAAATCTTAATGTCTAGTTTGGAGAACAACTGGAGTTTATTCAAGTTTAATTGGACACCGGCTCATGGAAATCATGGCTGATTGTCCATAAGGAAACCAAGAGTCAGGTTTCGGAGAGCAAGAATAGTTCAATTTGGTTTTGGACATGAGGGATGAATATATCGTCACGACTAAAAAATTGAGGCCAACAAGTCAAACATTATATTTTTATGTTCTTGGTCTTGAAATGTTCTTGGAAGCATGTTAACAGATTTAATAGTTTATTAAAAAATCCACTAAGCAACATTTGAAAAACACTTTTGACCCTAGTGTCAGGACTCATCTCATAATACACATGCTGCAAGGAGATATCAAAAACCGATGCCAACCTGAGTTCACCAAGTAGGACATGTTCCTGAATTAATAATAATAATAATAATAATAATAATAATAATAATTCCTTACATTTATATTGCATTTTCTGGGCACTCAAAGCGCTTTACACATAGGGGGGAATCTCTTCATCCATAAATTTAACATCTATGTCGAGCCTGGAACAATATTTCAATCAGCCAACCATAAATAAAGGAATATGTTAACTGTTTATGTTAAAGGGTACATAGGTTACCTTTTTTCATATTTAATATAAGTCTTTTGTGTCTCCAGAATGTGTCTGTAAAGTTTCAGCTCAAATCACTCATCAGATTATTTATTATAGCTGTTTGAAGTGTCTATATTATAGCTGGAAAAAAGGTTTTGCTGTTTTTTTGTACTGGCCCTTTAAGGCTAGTCCTCCCTGCCCACCGTTCCCACGTGCCTGTCAGCAAACGCCGCCCTCAGCTGCCTCAGGAAGCAGATCTCACATAACGTGTGTGAGAAATACTACAGTAAGAACTTTAACAATCAGTATTGGATGCATTTTTTTGTGGATTTGCAACAATGAGTCACACACAATGTCATTGTAAAGTTCACGCACACACACAGCAAGGACACAAATACATAGCGCACACACATACATACACACACACACACACACAAACACAAACGTAGCGCAGACATACACACACACACATAGCTCAGACACGCAGACACACACACACACTTAGCTCAGACACGCAGACACACACACACACAGCTCAGACACGAAGACACACACACAGAGAGAGAGAGAGAGAGAGAGAGAGAGAGAGAGAGAGCATTAAGCTTTGCACTCGTCTGTGACATGATACTGGTAATCTCCACTGCTGTATGGATATCTCTTATGTTAATGTACAAAATAAACCTGATTTAACATCCACAAACCGCGATTGAAGCGTCTTCCTTTATAATTGTTCTGACACGCGGCTGTGCTGATTATGTGAATCTGAAGTGAATCTGCTGTACTTCATTACACACATGCTCTGTTTTAAAACATTTTAAACTTATAAAACTCACTCTTGATCACATTTGATGATGATTGATGATCCTAGCGAACTGAACACACCTTTTATTCCCGACTGCTTTGAGCTCGTCCTGTCTTGATTCTATGATTATACACGTGACTACCAGACATGTTAATACGCGCAGCTGTCAATCAATATTGGTGGGCGGGGGGACCGCTCTCCTACGTAAAGTTGCTGTCAATCTGAAAACCGCTCCAATTGGTCCACCGTTTTTATGTTGTTAAATTTGAAAAAAAAAGGACTGGGTGTGTATATTTCACCCCAATATGACAGTTTATACACTATACTTACACACATTTCTGTCCAAACAGCTTGCAAAGTAGATATTTCACCATAGGTGCCCTTTAAGTTTAGGCTTACGGTTAGGTTTATGCACTTCTACATGATTGTTATCCAACTATTATTCCCCTCTGATTTTTCTTCTGAATAATTTACAGTTATGGTTGGGTTTAGATTACATTTTACATATTACATTATATTCACAATATTTACATATCTACATAATATTACATATTGCATGATGTTCCAGGATCAACATAGACGTTATGTAGATGTCGCAACGTACTTGGCAAAATCATGACGTGCCAGTCATGGTTTTATTGGTTTAGTGATGTGTGAAATAAAGCTGGTTCAAAACAAAAGAACTAACAGCTTCACAAAATAATTCATTGTTTCGAATCGTTCAAAACGAACACCTGGTGGTCAAAACCATGTAAATGCAACAAAAGCTCCATGCAGTATTCATTCATTAATTTTCCTTTGGCAGATTTATCAGGGATTGACACAGGGGAATGAACCGCCAACTATTTCGACATATGTTTGACGCAGCGGATGCCCTTCCAACCAAAACTCAGTACTGAGAAACACCAATACACTCTCGCATTCACACACACTCATCCACTATGGTCAATTTAGTTCCTCCAATTCCCCTATAGCGCATGTGTTTGGACTGTGGGGGAAACCTGAGAACCCGGAGGAAACCCACGCCAACACGGGGAGAACATGCAAACTCCACACAGAAATGCCAACTGGCCCAGCCGGGACTCAAACCAGCGACCTTCTTGCTGTGAGGCCACAGTGCTAACCACTGAGCCACCGTGCCGCCTCTCCATGCAATAAAATAGTTTTTTTTTCAAACATATTGTGATAATTCATTTGAAAATAGAGCCTTTAGATGCACTCATATCTCCAATATAATGACATATTAACTGCATTAATAAATTGTGGCTTTTACACGTTTTCCATTATTATATATTGCTTGTTCAATGCTGTGCTCTGCTAAACAGTCCAAAAACAGACTATTAAGTATTATTATTTTGTTTCAGGGTTTTCACCTTTAATTGATAGGACAGTAGAGAGTATTGACAGGAAAGCATGGGGAGCAGAGAGAGGGGAAGGATCAGCATAGGACCACGAGGTGGGAATTGAACTCGGGTCACCGTGAGCACCAGAGTGCATGTGTCAATGCACTAACCATTACACCACTGGCGCCGACAATATTAATTATTATTATTCCTTTTAATTTTACAAATGTCTCATTAAAATGTCTACAAACTAATAAGACTAATCTGAGATCAGGTAAAAACTATGGAACCTGTTTAGTGATCAGTACTGAGCTATGACTTGAGTGTTTGATTGGAAGCTTCATGAAGCAGTCATCACAAGTTGGGTGTAGGCATGGGACAATAGCTCGTTTCAAGATTTACTGTGGTCTGAAAAAGATTTTAAAACTTCTAAAATGTTATGTTATACCCAGGGCTTGACATTAACACCTGCCAACCTGCCAAATGCGGGTAGATTTCAACGGTTGCGGGTTAGACAGCCACTCTGGCTGGTTGAAAATTATTTTAAATTGTCAGTGTTGGCTCGTCACTAAAGATTAGTGTTTGATTTTATGACCGTTTGTCAATATGCGTGCAAATGTGTTCTTAGAATCGAGAAGCAGCACGTTGACAACTGTTCGGACGAGCAAAAGACACAGGTGGTGAGACACAGGCGATCCTCACTCACTGACAAGGGTTTTAATGTCACGCGCACAGCTGATGTGATGCACACAAGTGCTTAAAAGCTGCAGTGTCATGTTTCCTTGCGCGAACAAACCGTGCCTGAAAACGCAACGGATGCGATCGGTTCTCTTTTAAACAGACTGGAAAAAAGCGGTGCTAATGCACCCACAGTCCTGCTACTTTCAAGAGCTTGAGATTTTTTGCAAGCAACAGCGGTTGCCACTTTCGCTTTAACCATTCTTTGCACAGCCTATAATTGATATAACTTTAACCATGTGTGCCTGATCATCCTTTCATTATCGCACACGGGATGTGTTTCATGTTTTCTTTTGCTTACAGTTATTTTTATTAATGTGGTTTAATTATAGTGCTTTACAATAACATTGCTTTAATGTGAGATTAACTCTCCTTTTATATATAATTAACTGGTGATCTGGGACCTTTAGCCAGTACAGACCATTGTGTATAGTTTTAGATTCATGAAAATAATTTTTTATAATAATTGTTTTATTAAGAAAATTTTTTTAAAATAAAAAAGTCTATGTATATTCCTATATTTTGCTTGTTTTTACACATTGTTTAATTTTTTTGGCAAGGAAAAAATTAGTTTGGTATGGCTAGAGAGAAAATTGGTAAATCCTTGAGCCGTAAAAAGTCATGTGAAATAAAACTAATTGCAAAGCGACACTGAATCCCAACATGTTTGCTCATCCTCATTGAGCAAGGTCACAACAACACACAAAAAAAAGTAAAATGAATGAGGAGGCATGTGGAAATAGCACAAAATCTAAATCAAATTATTTTAGGATGCCAAAGTCAAATTTATGCATAGAAAATATATTTTCCTAACAACTTAACTGTGGCTAGTAAAAAATTGCCAAGTGGCTAGTAACATTAGAAAACAACTAGCCACAGTGGCTGGTGATCAAAAAAGTTAATGTCCAGCCCTGGTTATACCATTCCTATATTTTTTTATGTGTCTTTTACGACTATTTTGTATAGTTTTTTAGTATCTCCAGTACCAATAGACCACAGGTGTCAAACTCAGTTCCTGGAGGGCCACAACTCTGCACAGTTTAATTCCAATCCTAATTAAACACATGATCAAACTAATTGAGTCCTTCAGGCTTGTTTGAAACTTCCAGGTGTGTGTGTTGAAGCAGGGTTGAATGCCATTTTGGCTGCAACCAGTATGTCCTGTTAGCGCGCCATGTAGCACGGCGGACTTGAGACGCAGAGAGGAGTAGACCACGACGACGGGGTTCGAGTCCAGTGAAGAACGGTTCCAGAAAGTAGGTAAGACAAAAAAACAGAATCCAAAAAATAAAACAAACAAGTAAATAGCAGGGTGAGAATGTGGTAAAAAATGTGTTAACAATCAGACAAGGGCTTTTCTTTTTCTGGATTGCTTTTGAAACATGTTGGTTGGGTTTAGGGAAGTGGGTGGGCTGGTCAATCGATAAAATTGGTTGGGTTTAGGCAAGGGGGAGGGTTGGTCAGTCGATTGTTCACTCAGTCAGTCAAAAAGCCTTAAAAAGTCAGTCAACAGCAGCCTCTGGTGGGTTTACGTGAGAACTGGCTAGACCGAAACTGCATTTCGTTGCCTTGTACTTGTACATGTGTAATGACAATAAAGTTGAATCTAATCTAATCTAATCTAATCTAATCTAATCTAATCTAACAGCAGGCATGAATGGCACTCGCGAGGGAAATTACTGCAAAACTGCATATTTACATATTTCGCGGACACATTTACATATTTTGGGACCTATTTCGCGGTCTCCAGAAACGTCTGTAGAGGTACGTTTTCAGAATGAGCCTGGGTTGTAAAAAGACCATATGTTAGAGCAGTAATCACAATGCTGTGAAACTGTGATTATTTTATCATACCGCCAGAATCTTATACCGGCCCATGCCTAGTTGGGTTATGTGTTTGTTTGTTTGTTGTAGTGTTTCAAATTTTCCAGGAATTGACCCTTCAAAAAACTATAAAAATATGGTCTTGGACTCAAACTTAAGGGCTGGAAACATGAAATGCTGGTCTTAGATTTGGACTTTGACTTGAGAAATCATGAATATATGGAAAACACTGAACTCTTGACTTCAAATTAATATTTTACCAGTTACCTGCTTCAGAAGTGTATGATTTTGGTAGGGATTACACTTACGGATGCACTCCGGCTGGGTCCCGCTCCAGGTGAGATCGGCCTGACAGAGGCGCGTGGTGGAGCCCTGCAGCAGGTGACCCGGCTGACACTGGAAAGCCACCATACTCCCAACCTACACACACACATACACGCACACCTTGTTAGACACCATATTCTCAATCAGCATTTAGTAAGATCATAAAAGAAAAGTAACTACAAATTACACCATTTGGTAGGGCATTTGGATTAGGAAAAAGCACCAAAGAAAAATCAAGCATAATCATAAAGTATGCTACACTATGCTACTGTCTATTGAAAACTACAGCATTTTAAATTCTACAGTATTTTAAATTCAATTAAATGAATTATACATAAAACCTTTACATTTAGATTGTTACATTTTTCACATTGTTCAGGATAATGTGCTTACAAACCGCTTGTTGCCATATTTGATTGTGCATCAAAATAATCGCAGCTTTTGCTTTAAAAACGATTAATCGTGCAGGTCTACCATTAGGTGCGGTTCATAAAGAACATGTTTTTCTCCTCCAATTCCTCTTCTTTTGTATTGTTTTTCAATGTAAACTGGTTGACGGATGCACTTGTCTTTTGAAACGCTGCACATGTGAGCACTGCGTGTTTTAGATGCTGTGTGAAGTGATAACAACTTTCACACACAGCGCTGCTCATTACTGTCAGTTCCATAGCAGTGGACCAATCAGAAAAACTCAGAGGCGGGACAACCATTACAGGTTTCTGTTTACAGGCGGTCACACTGGAAGAAGATGATTCATTGGATTTACAAACTTTTTTTTTAAGGTAAGTAGTTGCAAACCATTTATATAAGCTAAATTTAAACAAATTAAGTTGAACATTAATAAATATAATTTGTTTGTTTAAATTCCACCCACATAAATTGTTTGCAATAACTTACCTTAAAAAAGTAAGTAAATCCAATGAATTATTTTTTCCCAGTGCACTATAATTATTCTTAAGTGTTGCTTTTCACACTTTTAGAAGCTAAGACACATTCGCTGTGAACGAACCCTTAAAGTTTTATTACTTTTCTAAATAATGTCTAAAATTAGAATAAATATTTATATTTGAGTCAAACTTGACCTTTAGCTTCATGTCCAAATGAAAAATTCAGCATTTTAATAACAAACATACCATTCTTTAGTTGATATACTCAGCAAAAAAGAGAGGATGATTAGTATTTATATGCATCAAAACCTGAAACGTTTCAAAGCATAGGCTGGGATTCCCTCATCCTGTGTTAATGCACATTCTGATGCATCGCAGAAGAAACAAGTGACTGAAATAGTCTCTTCAAGTAAAAATTCCTCTGAAAACGTCAGCTGCTCAAACCAATTGATGGAAATGCACCTAATTGGGGTGTTTTATTTCCTTTGAAAAGATTTGATCAACGTTAGGATGGAAACCTGGCTACTGACACCATATTTCATTCATACAATATTAAGCAATTGGTTGTTTCTTAAGAATGTGCAATGGTCTGACCAATGAAACATTTAGTAGAAAAACTAAATTCCCAGCAGGTACAGGACGTCAACATGATGTCAGATTGACGTTTTACCCCAACGTCATGGGACGTTGCATTTTTGTTTGGAAATGAAAATCGGGTTGACGTCAGAACCCAACACCCGGCCGATGTCAATGTCCAACATCGAACAGAGGCTGCATTTGGTTACGTTCAACGCAACCTAACAAAACCCCCAAATTTCAACGTCTAATGATATTACAGCTTGACATTGTGTGGACGTTACCACTATGACGTCTATCAGACGTTGAATTTTGGTTGCCATACCTGACGAATAAGTTAATTTAACGTTGGTTTAAGATGTTGGCTCAACGTTGGAGTTTGGTCACTTTCCAACACAACCTAAAATCAAGCAAATATCAACGTCATTTCACATCCCTATTGGACATCAAAATAATGTTGTCCTAGGATGCTGGCGACCTAAATCTAACCTAGTATTAACATCTTATGACGTTGTGTGTCTGCTAGGATACTCCACAAAATATATTTGCATAACAACAACAACAACAACAAAAACATTTTCTCTCCTTCTCTTAACTGATTAATACAGAATTGTTAATTTATTTTCAATATTTAAGGCAAGTACTATATGAGTAACTGTAATTAAATGACCCAAAAATGAAAAGTAAAGTTCGGCTTAGTCTCTATTTCAGAGGTTGCCAAAGCGGAATGAACCGCCTACAATTCCAGCATATGTTTTATGCTGCAAATGCTCTTCCAGCCACAACCCAGTACTGGAAAACACTCATTCACACACACACACACACTCATACACTGGAGCAACTGGAGGAAATCCACGCCAATACCGGGAGAACATGCAAACTGAAAGAAATGCCAACTGGCCCAGCCGGGACTTGATCCAGTGACCTTCTTGCTGTGAGGTGACAGTGCTAACCACTGAGCCACAATGCCGCCGTTTCAAACTACTTATTTAAAATGAGCTAAAACACCCCAATTATTGAGTTTTGGTAATTGTTTTAAGTTCACTCCACTTAAATTTGTAAAAAAGTTCACTTAATTCCTTAATGTTGTCCCAATACAAATTCATCCTGTGGAACCCAGTATTCTTTACAGTGTAGATGCAAATAGGGTCTTCTGGAAGCAGACTAAATACAATATTAAACACCTAATAGTTGCAGTTTCCGATTGCTTTAAAAAATTTAATACATTTTTTTAATGCGATGGCCCGTGACCCACAAGTTCTTAAAAATTGATGGCCTTGTCCCGGAAGAGTAAAAAAGGATGGTTTAATTACAAGGTTAACGTAACACAGTCCAGTGAAGATAAATGTACAGTGACTATTCCCCAAAAAGGTATGTACAACAAAAAACAAAAACAAAGTAACAACTCAAATAAATAAAACAAAATACGATATATACAAGACAAAACAATATATCTACAATATATTTGAGAGAAACTTATCTACGCCACACAGACACTAGATAACAGGGGGGATTGCTTACGGTTCTGATACAACACGCTCGCTAGCCAGGTAAACTGACCCCGTTTCTGAGTCTGCCATCTCCTCTTAAAGGCTAGACTTCGCCCCCTTTTTTGGGGCATACCATAAACGGGTAATTGTAGTTAAATGTCTACATTACCACATTAAACATTTAAATGTGGCTTTCCTAAATATAGAGCACACAGCTATTTATAAGTTCTGGCATCCATACATAAATAAACAAACAACAGAGGTTTAATGCCAAAAATCACTCCTCTACAACCCTGGCTGTACCCTAAAAAAAAAACAATTGGTACGGTTGGCGCTTCAGTGCTTAGTGCCACCATGGTGCGGCCCGTGACGTCATAAGCCGGCGCCATTTTCTCGCTCGGTTTGGCCGGCACAGCACTGAAGACCAACTTTCCCGGACAAATGACGAAAGACAAACACAAAAACACAAACACAAAGGTGTGTGTAAATGTTTGCTTAATGTTACCTGAGGGAAGATGGAAATATGGAATGAATGACTGGATGCGTGCGAGATGACAGGGATGTATTTTAATATTTCAGGCTCATAAAAGTCAGAATGTGCTAATGTCAGGTGGATATTCTCATATGTGGCTCTTTAGCACCTACTTTAGCTAATGTAATCACCTGAACATGCACTTAAGAGAACACTGTGACCCTCTTTCTGGGTCGCTAGTGATGTAAAGTGACACTTATTTCCATAATATATGGTAGCGCGTCACATGTGAACTTGTGAGGCTACTGTATGTTATAATCAAAGCAAGGTCATGAGACAAAAGTGGCCCTTAAATGCCTCTGTGCACATGGACGATACATACAAGAAATGTATAATAATAACACACATCAGACTGGCATGTGAGCTCGGTGTATTAGTTGATTAACACGTCCTCATTCACCAAGAACACAATTGAGGAGCCATAGACACTGGCGCTTATCTGGAGCGTGTGATATGTGCTCTCGCCGATTCCAACATCATTAAATCCCGGATGGCGAAAAAAGAGCTTGACAGGCTTCTTTTCTGGAGGCCAGACAAATGATTTGTGAATATGGAAAGGCTGATATTTAGCCGTTTTTCATGAAGGCTGCGCTGGGCTTGACCTCTGATACGGTGATGACATGAATTGTTAATGCCAGCACATCTCTGTGATAAACGCTCATCCTCAGCAGTTTCAGTTGCTGTCTTTCCATCCACAGAGGCGAGTTGAACTCATGCGCACAACTGAAATATTTCTTAAACATGCGATATTTCTTAAACATTGCGAACAAACCTCCGATTTTATCCAAGGAGTTGAAGATAGGGCTGCGCTATGTACAACTTCAGCATCAATATCGCAATGTGCAGATCTGCAATAGTCATAAAGCTGGATCTGCAATGTCATGTTGAGATTAACAGAGCATGAGCTAATCTAATAGTTCAAATAGTGTGAAAGATTTTTATTTAGATGTGTTTTTAAGACTTAAAAAGGTTGCCTTGTTTTCTGTAGTTTGCAAATTATGTATTTAATTGTGTTGTAACTTGTATCTGAGTGGTTTGTAATCACGTATCTATTATAGATCAGTGCTTGTAATGCATCTCTCACAACCCAGGCTCATTCCGAAAACGTAGTCCCGAGGACGTTTCTGGAGACCGCGAAATACGTCCCGGGAGGTACGTATTTTTGCAGTTTTTAGTTTTCACGAATCCGCGAGAGGCCGCTGTGTGCGCCTTTTTGGCTTCTCGGACGTCTCCCGCGAGTGCCGTTCGCGCCAGCGCTGTTCTTGCATAAACCCACCAGAGGCCGCTGTGGAAGGAACGTCTGTCTGTCTGACTGGCTGAATGATTGACTGGGCGACCCCTCCTCCTTCCCCGAACCCAACCAATTTTACCGATTGACCCGCCCGCCCTAAACCCAACCAACGATTTACAAAAGCCGTCCGGAAAAAGAAAAGCCCTCGTCCGATTTTTTTATTTTTTTTTTACCACGTTTTCAGATTTTGCCACATTCTCACCCTGTTATGAACCTCTTCACTTTATTTCTTGGATTCTGTTTTAGTCTTACCTGATTTCTGGAACTGCTCTTCCCCAGACTCACGCCCGTTGGTCGTGGTCAGCTCCTCTCTGCGTATCGAGTCCGCCGACGCACAGGACGAGCTAACCGGACAAACTGGTTGCGGCGGGAAAGCCCTCCACACAAAAGTAAGCGGTCAGCCGGCGAGCGCTAAAAGGAACGGCGTCATACCGCCCCGAAGCGTTCGCTTAAAAAACGAAATGCAGCCATAAGTACCTCCGGCTACATAATTCGCGGTCTCCAGAAACGTCCTCTGGACTACGTTTTCGGAATGAGCCTGGGTTGATCTCTCAGGTTAAATCTTTATGAGCTATTAACATATCTCATCCAAACGTTGAAAATGTGACACGTGCTTCTCCCTTTACCCATTTAAATGCTGTTCTGAGCTCGGGATCATTTGCCGCTCTTCATTGCTTTGGCCACCATCAGCTGTTCGAACACACGACGCGGTGCGCTCAATTTTCAAAACAGTTCAACTTTTGCCACTGTGTGGATTAATACTGAATGTGTGTCGTTGTTCTTACTTGAGCTTATGGTTAAGAATATGGTAAAGAATAGAGCAATATGCTGGTGTTTAACCGCATATGTTCTCTGGTTACTTCATAACCGTGGTGGGCATATCTCCCGCCGTCTCCCGTTGAACCCAGTCGACCAATCACAGTAGACTGGGTCATCAGATTACCATCACACAAGGAAGGGGTTTGGGAACAAATGAATCACTGAACAAATCATATGGGAGTCATTATGATGATTAGGTCAAAATAAATGCATACTATAAGACAATGAAAGTGTTTTTTGACCTTGCATGCATATCAGCCTGTTGTTGGAGACCCCCAAAATCAAAATTCGACCTTTTATAATGCAAAATAGGGGCTCTTTAAAATGTATTCATTCATTTTCATTTCGGCTAAGTCCCTTTATTAATCCGGGGTCGCTACAGCGGAATGAACCGCCAACTTAACCAGCACATGTTTAACACAGCGGATGCCCTTTCAGCTGCAACCCATCTCTGAGAAACATCAACACACACTCACTCACACTGATACACTACGAACAATTTAGCCTACCCAATTCACCTGTACCGCATGTCTTTGGACTGTGGAGGAAACCGGAGCATCCGGCGGAAACCCATGGAAACACATACAAACTCCTCACAGAAACACCAACTGACCCAGCCAAGGCTCGAACCAGCAACCTTCTTGCTGTGAGGCAACAACACTACCTATTGTGCCACTGCATCGCCCATGCTCTTTAAAATGATAGTGTAAATGAATTATGTGTATAATTAAAAAAATTAAGTTAACTCAACTTTAAACAAAATTACAGGACTTTTTTTATTTAGAATTTATTCAGTAAATGTGTTTCCATCGTAATTTATGCATATTTGTTCTTATCAAATAAAACGCTTATCCTACAGATTTCCATTAAACATTATTTTTTATGCGATATTACAAAATGCGCATAAAAATGGATGTAAACATAGCTAGTGTTTCTCACCAAACGCGGTTCATTCAGATTTATTTGCACTACTGAGAAGTCGACTGCTCTTTTTTTACTGAGTAGTTCTGTGCTGTTTTTACATCCATGCATATATTTCATATTTGGAGTGCAAAACCCTTGAGAGGTCTTAATAATATTTTGTAGTGGATGTGAGGTAATGGAGGGCCTACAACAAGTGGCTTTGTCTGAAGTGTGTTTGAGAATGACTATTTGAAAATCACGATGGAAAAGGAATGATTGAACGCATAGCATAATTTGAGGGTGAGTTTGCACTCGAATCATTTGAAGATTATAGCAATAGTTCACCTAAAATTGTAAATGTTGTTCTTATCCCTGTATTCATTACTTTCAGCAAAACAAAGTGTTTGATCTTATGTAAAGAAATCGACTATAATTGTGAATAGAATATTGTGAAAGTGGTTTAAACAGCGTTAAATGCTTTACATTACATGCCATTTGAAGCTGAATGACATAGTGATCAAATATTATTATTATTATTTTTTTAAAGATTTATTTTTGGCTTTTTTGCCTTTATTAGATAGGACAGTAATGAGACAGGAAGCAAAGTTGGAGAGAGGGAGAGTGGGATAGGGTTGGGAAATGTCCTCAAGCCGGGATTCGAACTCGGGCACGCCCTGAAGTGCTACTGCACCATGTGTCGGCGCGATAATCACTAGGCTATTTCGCCGACAGATCACATATTATCCTTTTATTAAACATTTATTTGATTTGATTTGATTTGATTTATTTATTTTCGAACAAAGTATCATACATAAAATATCATTAACAAATGAATACATTTCAACATGGTCGAAAATGGAGTGGGATGAAGCACAAGCTTATTATTTTCCCACCCCATTACCACATACATCATTCGTCTATTACTTAAACTTATTTCTTCCTTTACTTATCTCTTCCTTTCACATGAACACATTCTATCCTTTTGGCATATCTGACAAACTATATGTTTGCTTCCATTTTGTACCCGTATAACTTGTAACATAAACCCAGAGAAAAAACAATAAACCTAGTACTGCAAATATCCATTAATTAAAATTTCATCATACCTTTCTGTTTTTATACCTTTTCAATCACCTTCATCGTTATACTCCTTTAATAATATATATTTATACAGAATTATATATTATACAATAATATATATTTAAATACAATACAATAATATATATTTAAAGCAATGGTTCAAAATGACTTGATAATTCAAATTGATTTAATATGTCAATTCACCCTTTCAATAACAGCTTTATTTTACTTATGATTATATGAAATATATGTGATTTTTAGACCCTGAAAATCAATTTAAAAATATTTTACTTTTTATTTTTGGCCTAAATTGTGAGCAAAAATATTTTTATGAATCCTTTTCCAGTAAATCTAAAAAATCTAGTCACAAATATTGTTGTGAACAATGAAACTGCAACAGATTCACTTCCATTTAAAGTCCTTTGCCTTTAAAGTGTTTACTCTGATTCGTTTAATCCAGATCATAAGGTATTAGCAGTGCAAAGTTTACAAAGTGCAGTTCAGTTAATTAAGTAACTTCATAAAATATATATTTCCGCTATACACAGCATGGACAGCATCCTGCCTTATTTTATTTAACAGGATATAATCAGTCATTATCATCATTTAATTTTAAGCAATTAGCTTAAAAAAATCAATGCATCTCTAAAAATAAGAGCGAAAAAGATCACTTGAAATATTTAATATTCATTTTATATTAAATAAAACATCTCAGAAGAGTATCTGTTTATTCTTATTTAATTTCCTTTTTGGCTTTAATAAGAGCAGCATTAAAGCTTACGTGGTGCATCATAAACTGAAAGTCTTTTATTATTATTTTTATTTGTACTCATCCTGTTACCTTAAAGCCAAAAGTCCTGTTGAGAGAGCCGTAACGGGGCGTCCCAGGATTCTCACAGGTAGTGCGAGTCGGCTCTGAGGAAAGAAAGGGAGAATAGAAAACAAAACAAATGAACACCCAGTGACATTACTCTCTTCTCAATATCTCCTTATTTTATTCACTTATTTATTTGACATGGACATCACAATTACACTGGACAACCAAATGCATTTAAGTGTTTTAGCAGACTTGATAATTCTCAACACCTGTCCACAGGAGCCTTGACAAAATGAAAATAGATACAAATACACAACATTATAATTCTTTAAGTAAAATAACTGACGGCAAAAGCAAAGGCGACATGATCCAACAAACTAATAATAGACTATATGTGCAAACACTGCTGTTTTGTTTGTAACCACTTTTTAAGTACACTACTAAAAACATATTACTTTCTAATTTTAGGCTAACAGGTAAATTATTCCACAATTCGGCTCCCTTAACAGAGAAAACAGATTGACCAAATGAGGTCTTACACTTTGGCACTACACAGTCACCATTAGCAGCTGCTCGTGTGACTCTGTGAGAGGTTTGATGCCTACTGATTAGATCTGAAAACACCATTGGAACATGATTATTCAAACATTTAAAAACCAGTTTAAGATAATTAGATTTAATAAAACTATCAAAACTAAAAAGGTTATGTTTACATAAAACTTCACAATGATGCCATCGCATGAGTTTTAAGTCCATCATTTTAACTGCTTGTTTATATAAAGTCAATAGAATTCAATGTAGTTAGAGAAGCTTGTGACCACGATGTATTGCAATATGTCAAGTGAGAGAATATCATTGTGTGCATGTATAATTTTGCAATTTGATACATTAAAAATCTTCTAATAAAATGAAAACAGTTTAGATTTGGCTTGACCTTTTTACTTATATTTTTAACATGACTGTCAAATTTTAAATGAATGTCTCGAGTTATGCCAAGACGCTTAAATACATTCACATCCTCAATAACTTTATTTTTAATCAGCACCTCAAATTTATCCCCTTACAGGCCTATTTCTTATGGAGAAGCACATAGAAACTGTTTTTTTTTTGACATTTAACGTTATCTGCCACAACTTTTCTTTTTCGCCACTATAAGAACATAACAGCATTCAGCTCTCATAAATATGTGCTGGAGATAGATATTCGTTTCAGAAGAAGATATTATGAAACATCTTGGAAGCCGGCAGACATAGTATTTGTTTATCCCTCTACCGGTTTCCAACATTCTTCCAAATATCTTCTTTTGTGTTCAACAGAAATGTTTGGAGCTACTCGAGAGTGATTAATAGTGAGTACATTTGTATTTTTGGGTGAACTTTCCCTTTCAAAATAAAAATACACATTTTATTTTAGGATTCCTAAACTACTATGTACTTTTAACTCGCATCAAATGCCATTTGAGAAGTGAAAACAAGACAAACGAACATCCAGTGATGTTACGGTCTTCTCAATATCTCCTTATCTGACACAACTTTACTTTTTTGCCACCATAAGAGCACAGCAGCATTCAGCTCTCATAAATATGTGCTGAAGACAGATATATGTTTCATAAGAAGATATTATGAATCATCTTGGAAGCTGGCAGCCATCGTATTTGTTTATCCTTCTACCGGTTTCCAACATTCTTCCAAATATCTTCTTTTGTGTTCAACAGAAATGTTTGGAATAGTTTGAGACAGATTAAATAGTGAGTACATTTGTATTTTTGGGTGAACTATCCCTTTAAAAATAAAAATGAACATTTTATTTTAGGTTTCCTAAACTACTATGTACTTTTAACTCGCATCAAATGCCATTTGGGAAGAGAAAACATAACAAATGAACATCCAGTGGCATTACTGTCTTCTCAACATCTCAATATCTCAATATCTCCTTATCTCCTTACACAACTTTACTTTTTTCACCACCATGAGAGCGTAACAGCATTCAGCTCTCGTTAAAATGTGCCTAAGATAGATATGCGTTTCATAAGAAGATATTATGAAACATCTTGGAAGCCGGCAGCCATAGTATTTGTTTATCCAACATTCTTCAAAATGTCTTCCTTTGCGTTCAACAGAAAAGATTGGAACAACTTGAGGGAGATTAAATAATGTACACATTTGTCAGCGCCAATAGCCTAGTGGTTAGTGTGTTGACACATAGCACCAAGGAGCTTGTGGTGACCCGAGCTCAATTCCCGGCTCGAGGTCCTTTGCCGATCCTTCCCCTATTTCAGCTCCCAACACTTTCCTGTCTGTAAAATCTCCACAGTCCTATCCCAATAGAGATGAAAACCCCTAAAACATAATTATAAAAAAAATAAATAAATAGTGAGTCCATATTTATTTTAGGGTGAACTATCCCTTTAAAAATAAAGAAATATTTATTCATTTATTTTATTTCGGCTTAGTCCTTTATTTATCAGGGGTTGCCACAGCAGAATGAACCGCCAACTATTCCAGCATATGTTTTACACAACGGATGCCCTTCCAGCTGTTACCTAGTACTGGGAAACACCCATACACACTCATACACATACACTACTGCCAATTTAGTTTCGTCAAATCACCCATAGTGCATGTGTTTGGACTGTGGGGGAAACTGAAACACCCAGAGGAAACCCACACCAACACGGGGACACAAACTCCACACAGAAATGCCAACTGGCCCAGATAGGGACTCAAACCAGTGACTTTCTTGCTGTAAGGTGACAGTGCTTACCACTGAGCCACGTTTTGAGAATAGAAATGAACATCTGGTGACATTACGTTCTTCTCAAGATCTCCTTATCTGCCACAACTTTTTTTTTCGCCACCATGAGAGCATAACAGCATTCAGCTCTCATAAATATGTGCTGGATCTCTCAAAGCAGTGCTAGGACTGCCTTATAGTGATGGTTATGGGGCCTGTGTGTTTATGTAAGTGCTGCAGCGGTGTCGTAACACTTGTTTTTTTTTTAATAGCGAGCTGATGGAGACGCAGCAGGGGGCAGTGTTGCTGCAGGAGTGCGTCGGCTTCTCCACAGCTGTGCTGCTCTGTAATTGGGATGTAGAGCACATTTTCCAGCTGACGCAGAGACCCTTGATTCAGTGCAGGCGTGCAAATGACAGGACAACCTGCGAGGCTTACACAACCAGCCCCTTTTCCTTGCCGCTTTTTTTTTTTTTGTTTGAGCGCGGTGCTTTTAATACTGAGTCAGCACGCACAAAATATATGACTGCATCACCACATTGAGATAAGAGTCGCAGACGGTGCTTGCGATGCTTTGATTTTGAAGGAAGAACTCGCAGAATTATAAAGAGGAATATAAAGAAGAAATATAAAGTAGAAACTAGCCTGTGGGACATGTTTATTTTTCCACAACCATGTGCCTTTTTGGTAACACATTACTTGAAGGGGTGTTCATATGACTGCCATTAAACCTAATCATGACATGACACGTCATGACTGTGAATGAGATTTTATGCATGCATATAACCACTGTCATTAAGTGACAGTTAAGACATTTTAAATGCAAAGATGTCATTGTTTGCTATGACAACTTGACACTTCCAAGACAACAAAACTTGTCATAAATCTGTCATAAACATGACTATTGCGAAGCCATAATAAATGTCATAAATTTTATAAAAGTGTCATTCGTATTTTGTTTTATCTCATCTACAGTGGTACAAGCTGAATTTGTCTTTAAATATTAATGACAATGTTAAAAATGATTTGACAGTGTGATGACACTTTTAATGAGACATTTTTACGACAAATAGAGAGAAAATTAATGACACAATTATAATGTCTCATGAGAATCATGTTTATGGCAGATTTATGACAAGTTCTGGTAATGTCAAGTTGGCATGACAAAGATAGAGATGATGGTGATGTACTGATTTATGTCAAGTTGTCATAACAAACATTGTCATCTTTGCATTTAAAATATCATAACTGGTCGGCGCAATAGCCTAGTGGTTAGCACACCGATATATGGTGCAATAGCATGTCAGGGCGTGCCGAGTTCGAATCCTGGCTTGAGGACATTTCCCTACCCCCCCGTATCTCTCTAAAACTTCGCTTCCTGTCTCAATACTGTCCTCTCCATTAAAGGCAAAAAGGCCAAAAATAAATCTTAAAAAAAGGTTTTATGACAGTCTTATGAACATCACTTTAAGTAGTTACCGGGTTTTTAAATTTGTGTCTTAAATTTGGTTAATCTTTACACTTGAACATATGTTTGGGAATCTTTAAAGTGATTCAAAAATTACATTTCTGTCTTCATTTACTGTCCCTCCACTCGTCACAAACCGTTTTCAATATCTTTCTTCTGCTGAACACAAAAGAAGATATCTTGAATCATTTTGGAAGCCGGCAGTCATGGTATTATTTATCCTGCTATTGTACATAAATGGCTACCTCTTTCCAACATTCTTCAAAATATCTTCTTTTGTGTTCAACAAAAAAGTTTGGAAAAGCTTGAGAGGGATTTTTTAAAATTACTTTATTTTAAGCTTATATATATATATATATATATATATATATATATATATATATATATATATATATATATATGTACAGAACAAGAAGAAACATCGTCTCGTACTTTAGACATACACTGAAAAAAATTATTCAAAGATGATTCCTTGGATTTACTCAATTTTTTTACATTAAGTAGTTCTAAACAATTTATTTGGGCTGAATTTAAACAAACAAATTAAGTTGAACATTGCTCAATTTAATTTGTTTGTTTAAATTCAACACAAATAAATTGTTTGCAACAGTTTTGCATGCAACACTTTTTTCAGTGTACAAAAGACAATATAAAAGAAAAAAAAAAAACACACAACATAGTCACAAAACATACAATCAAAACTATAGAGGGTATATAACTTAAACCTCAGAGGGGTCACTGGATTGCTCCTGAAAGATATAGATTTGTCAAATAAATCAAGAAATTAACCCCAAGTAGCCAAAGCTAGTACGTAAAAATCTGAGTCTGTCCATCTGAACAACAGATATCATATCAGAAATCCAGTTCTGGAATGAGTGGGGTAAAGGTGATTTCCAATTATTAAGCAATAGTCTTTTAGCCACTACCATGCCTTGCATTAAAGACCCTTGCATTGTTTGAGGGAAAGAAGATGAGAGTGATTGAATAGTGAGTACATTTTGTATTTTTGGTGAACTATCCCTTTAAAAATGAAGAAACATAAAAGTAACTATGGCATTTTAGCTCATCAATTCCCCTATAGTGCATGTGTTTGGACTGTGGGGGAAACCGGAGCACCCGGAGGAAACCCACGCCAACATGGGGAAAACATCCAACTCCACACAGAAAGGCCAACAGACCCAGCCAGGACTCGAACCTGTGACCTTCTTGCTCGCCCTATAATATAATATAATATAATATAATATAATATAATATAATATAATATAATATAATATAATATAATATAATATAATATAATATAATATAATATAATATAATATAATATAATATAATATAATATAAATCCCGGTAGGTTTATCGAGTTGATTTATTCTTGGTTAACAACTGCCTGAATGTACTTTATCCAGCTTATAACACAGCTACTTGCCACAAAACATTAAAAAAGATATAAACCTGCAAAGCTGACAAACAAAAACTGTTGAATGGAGCATACATTAACCTACATATTATTGAGTCAGATATGAAAACAAACGTATTCACTGACGGTATATGATTTGAAGTGCCCGATAAGATAAGTCTGTGTTATTAGTTTCAACTGTTGGAATAATATACCTGGAAATGTTGCGACAAACCAATCATAATCAAGTATTTAAGACAGCCCTATAATAAATTATAATATAATATAATGAATGCTGCATAAACCTCAACAGTGACATTGGCTGATTACTAAATGAATCATTTCAGCCTTTAAACGTCTCGGATTGTTTCATGCACTTGGCCACCAATGACGCATTGCACAGAACATGCTGAGGTCAGCACAAATCTGTCCTCGCTGCAACTGACCTGTGGTTAATGTCACTTGGGTCGTATTTTCTTGTTCCCTGACACAGTTTAGTTCAGCTTTTTTGAAGATGAGGTCATGTCACACAACCCTGCCTCGTTTATCTGACAGAAGTCTGAATTATTAGCCCACCTCTATTTTTTCCCCCAATTTCTGTTGAACGGAAATATTCCTTTAAACAAATTTCTAAGCATAATAGTTTTAATAATTTTTCTTTTATCTTTGCCATGATGACAGCACATAACATTTGACTAGATATTTTTCAAGATACTAGTATTCAGCTTAAGGTGACATTTAAAGTGGAAGTGAAGCACTCGGTCAAGTTTACATTATTTTGTACATTGATTTCCACTTTAATGAAAATATATATAACAAACTCGATTAATGTAACCATTTTGAAGAAAATGGCATGCTTTACTATAGCTTTTAGAGCTGGGATGCCACCATCTTGGAACATCGTCTGACGTCATGGGGTTGGTTCCGTTCCCTCAGCTGAACAGATACAGTGGAAATAATCGACTGAACACGGAGACTGGACGAAGTTGTGGATGTGGTGCAAATACAAGCAACAGATGTGTGTCTAATATAAAAAATATATTTATTCTATTTTTCTTTTAATTACCGATTGTTTGTTGCACTTTGGTTCACCTTCTGTATTATGCTGCCTGACTGCCAGTCTGAGTTTCAAAGAGGTCCGATACTGACGTAATGGGGGTGGGTTCTGTCACTTTTCACTACTACAGCCCTCACCTCTTTTCGTGTTGAAATCAAACTAAGATCGGTGCGGTTTTTCACATGGCAGGTTTTTATGTCCTTCATACATGTTAAGAGATCGAGTTAATCGAGTTGAAAAGGGAATATGTCTTGACATAGACCACACAGACGTGACTTTGTAAAGCGTGAAGTTGTATCATTTTAATCATTGCATTAGTCTGAATGTAAATCCCCTCATCAGGCAAGAGAGTGACCATCAAACGAATGCTATTAAATAGAAAATGTATATATATATATATATATATATATATATATATATATATATATATATATATATATATATATATATATATATATATATATATATATATAAATATATATATATATATATATATATATATATATATATATATATATATATATATATATATAAATACACATACAGTTGAAGTCAGAATTATTAGCCCCTCTTTGAATTTTATTTTTCTAAATATTTCCCAAATGATGTTTAACAGAGCAAGGAAATTTTCACGGTATGTCTGATAATATTTTTTCTTCTGGAGAAAGTCTTATTTGTTTTATTTCAGCTAGAATAAAAGCAGTTTTTAATTTTTAAATCCATTGTAAGGTCAAAATTATTAGCCCCTTTAAGCTATTTATTTTTTTGATAGTCCACAGAACAAACAATCACTATACAATAACTTGCCTAATTACCCTAATCTCCCTAGTTAACCTAATTAACATAGTTAAGCCTTTAAATGTCACTTTAAGCTGTATAGAAGTGTCTTGAAAAATATCTAGTCAAATATTATTTACTGTCATCATGGCAAAGATAAAATAAATCAGTTATTAGAAATGAGTTATTATGTTTACAAATGTGCTGAAAAAATATCTTGTCTCCGTTAAACAGAATTTGGGGAAAAAAATAAACAGGTGGGCTAATAATTCAGGGGGGCTAATAATTCTGACTTCAACTGTATATTAGACACAACTTTGATGCTTGTATTTGCACCAGCTCTGTGATGCACGTCCACAACTTCACGCATTGTGTTAAATTAGGCTGTCCAGTCTCCGTGTTCAGTTGATTATTTCCACTGTATCCGTTCAGCTGAGGGAACAAAACCAACCCCATGACGTCAGACACAGCGACATTCCAAGATGGTGGCACCCTTGCACTAAAAGCTATAGTAAAACATGCTGTTTTATTCTAAATGGCCAAGTTAGCCAAGTTTGTTTAATATATTTTTATTAAAGGGGAATCCAATGTACAAAATAACGTCAACTTGACTTAGTGCTTTACTTAACTAGGTTAATTAAGTAAAGTTAGAGTAAATCGGAGAGAAAAATGTGCGTTTTTTTTTTAAGAAAATGTATTATACTGCGGTCACACTGCACTTTTCTCCCCATAGACTTCCATTCATACCCACACAAATGTATCAGACCAGAAACGCAAGCTCGTGCAACAAGTTTTGCAGTTAGCTGCGTTGAAAAGTTCAAGCTTGGTGAACTCTGACCTGCTCAAATTGCGTGAGACCAATCGAAGATCAAAACATGACCTCTCTGGACAGAAATTTAAAACATGGACCAATCGCTCACTTTTTTATTTTAATGTCTGATCATCTTGTTTAATCCCGCCCCTTTTTGCACTGCCGTACAACAGAATTTCCCACGCACAAACACTAGTGTGACCGCAGCATTAGTGTGGACATGACCCAATTGAAAACAGCCAACAGGATTCATTCTATAAACTCTGGCGTGGATAAATATGTAGTGGCATTTCAAGGCACTTAATCTGCACTCTGTCTCTTTTTCATTGTCTTTGAGGGTTTAATATGAGACTTCATCGAAACTGCTAAATGATTACACCTGCTTTGGGGCCACGGCTGACATCTTCTATCGGCGCAATGCACTAAATGCTTTAAAAAGCCAATCAGAGCTCATCCGAATCTCCTGCTGGCTGTTCACGGCTCTTCAATAATGGCCTCGCAGAGTTGGGACCATTTATTCAATTACTTGCTCAATTAAAAACAATTATCGATGTATTTATTGACGTTAGGAGAAGGACTCCCTCATGGATATATAAAGCGAGGAGTTTAATCAGATAAACACTGTACTTCGGGGGACAGTGGGAGCAGACTTTGTTAATGAGACATGGAGAAATGGATGCGACTGTAATACGGCCAGTTCATGCGCACAGGCATAGAGCTACAGGAGGTAAATAAGGTACTTTCTTCAAAGAGATAAGCAAGTCTTTGTGAATAAAATCTGATTCGGTTCGTCTCTATCGTGCTCTGAAGCAGCTTTGCAGAGAGCCTCCAGTGAGGAACCCAGGGCTGAAAGAAACAAGGGCAAAATCTGTAAGGGCACAACCTAAAAGAAGCCCTGGGGGGAACAGAGAGTTTGCACTGAGGAAGTTTAAGATACAATAATAACCAGAATTCAGTTTTATTAGCCCCCTGTATATTTTCCCCCAATTTCTGTTTTTTTTTCAACACACTTCTAAACATAATATTTTTAATAACTAATTTCTAATAAATTATTTCATTTATCTTTGCCATGATGACAGTACATAATAGTTGACTAGATATTTTTCAAGACACTTCTATACAGCTTAAAGTGACATTTAAAGGCTTAATAAGGTTAATTAGACAAGTCATTGTATAAGTGTAATGTGAATGGGACGCTGACGAGGGAAGTGCGGATCCAAACGCAGGTTTAATAAACGGTCAGGCAAGCAATGGTCAACACTGGGGCAAACAGATGTATGCGGGCAATTTAGAGTCATGGTCAATAAACAGGCAGATGGTCAAAAAGGCAGGAAGCAGACAACGTAAACAAACAAACAAACAAACAAGGCTACAGTCAAAAACACGACAAAGCAAGGCAAGGGAATATGCGTCGTAATGTTCACAAATAGTATAACAAGACTCAGCACTGATGTGTGTGTTTGTGCGCTGTTTAAATTGTTCATGTAATCAGTCTTTGACAATCCTCCGGCTTTGTGTTTGCAATCAGTTAGGGTCAGGCATGACTGAAACTTGTAGTTCATTTACTGTCCGGATTGTAGATCTGCAACCACTAGATTGCTGATAATCATAACACTACCGATGTTTGTTCTTAGACAATAAGGAAAAAATGCTTAAGGGGGCTAATAATATTGACCTTAACCTATTGACTGCTTTTATTCTAGCCGAAATAAAACAAATAAGACTTTCTCCAGAAGAAAACATATTAATATGTTCTATAATACTGTGAGAAATTCCTTGCTCTGTTAAACATCATTTAGGAAATATCTGTATAAGAATAAAAAAAATCCACAAGAGGGCTAATGATTTTGACTGTATATAAAGAAATAAAGTATATGTAAACTTTCTATAGTGCCTTTAAATGTACATCACAAAGCATTTTACATAGATAAAAATAAAAAGAGAGAAAGAGTAAAGACAACAACCATTATAACAATAAAAAATGGTCAAAAGTACATTATAGCACAATAAGATATTACTTTTCTAAAAGGATACGCTTTAAAAACAGATTTGAAACCACTAAATGATTCAGCCTCCAGTTTTTACGCTAAACTATAAAAAATGTCTGTGATTTCTACGGTAAAAAACTGTAAAAATGCTACAGTAGAAATCCGTAACCTGGTTAACAGAATGTTTCCTTAATATATACAGCAAATAACCTTAAATTGACTTTCCCAGAATTCCCTGTATGGCACATCACTTTTTATGCTTTTGTTGACGCTATTTTGGATCTTTTTAGTTGTTTCCCCATCAGTTATGTACATTAGAGATTTATGTTACATCTAATATTAATAAACGATGTTTATTTCATTAATTTAATTTCATGCGTGGTACCATACTGGTGTTTATCTGTGTGAATGACACTGAGCACCTTCTAGACACTGATACTTTCTGCTTGTGGGAAACATTGTTAGTGATGAGCTTTGGTTCATTATGTAACTCTCTAAACACCACATGCATATGGCTATGCTAATGTGTCTAACTGTGTAACGAAAGATGTGTAGATGTTGGTTATTCAAAATACAGACATATTACCTCTATAAATTAATAAAATGCGGTCGTTTACTGTAAAAACGAGGAATTACTTTTACTGTTTTGTACAGTCTCTTTAACAATAAAATACTGGCAACCAAAGCTGCCGGTTTTTTACTGTAAATTTTACGGATGTATTTTTTACAGTGTAGTCGACTACAGCCTTTAAATACTGTTGGCCCAATGTATGTGCCTGTATTGTTTTGTTTGTGCGCTCTCTCTCTCTCTCTCTCTCTCTCTCTCTCTCTCTCTCTCTCTCTCGATCTCTCAATTTTCCTAGGATCGCCTACTCTAGTTTCCCATTCGTTCGTGAAGACGTCAATCATCATTACTCCCTGTGACATCACCACCTTCGCTGCCAATTAGGAAGGAAACCCAAAGTTTAAAGGGACGTGAGGGTGGAAGCTCGATTTCTTGCTTTTGCTTTGTTTGCCTTTCTGCTCTGGTTGTGTGTTTTGGATTGTGTTGTGTGATATTATGTTGCTTTGACTTTAGAGTTTGATTTTGTTCTTGTTTCAGTTGTGGTACGCTGTTACTGTTTTGTATGTACTTGTTCCATGATCCCTGATCATTAGTTTCCAAATTCCCGTTTAGTTTAGTGGTCACGTGACATACATCTCGCAATACGCAGAAAAGTCCACTGTCTAAACACACAAGTTCAGAAGCGAGCACCACTGGCTGTACGTTTTTATTAATATTTTTGTTAGAAGTGCAGTTTAGATATGGCGTGCAATAGCTGACGATGTTTTGTTTGTTTATTTTCTATTTAATAGTTTAGATGGGGTTTTTGTTATATTGCTTTCTTTTGACGGCGCTTAAAAATACTCTTTCCCTTAATAACATACCTTAATTGATTTCATCTTTCTTTTGTGAGACGCTTAAACTTATATACATTATTTTTGCTGGTTGACTTCTTTTCACTTTTGTAAATAAATTCACTTAATTTTGCATTATTTGGTTGTCTATTTGCTATTTTGCCAACAACTCTCTCAAAATGGAGTCGAAATGATACCTCTTTAACCCCTAGAGCTAAACCTTAAAGTCGTAACCACTATACTGAACATTTGTTGCAGATAGCATAAATGTTGTTAAACTGGCTTTAAACTGATTTGAACAACTCATATTTCACTTTATCACATGTTTTTTAAATAGTATCATTAATAGTATTTAAAATAAAAGGACTTGTATTCAGTCTATGGTCACGCTAACCTTCACAACACATTTTGGTCAGTTTTAACCTGGAAAAGATACATACAAATAAAAAAGCACTGATTTTTGTTTGCATATGATATAAGAATAAACAAGAAGTTTATTCGTTTTCCAGATTTTTTTTTCTTCAATAAATTTCATATTTTTAAATAATTAATGGGGGGGCAGCACGGTCGCCTCACAGCAAGAAGGTCACTGATTTGAGTCCCGGCTGGGCCAGTTGGCATTTATGTGTGGAGTTTGTTGTTCTCCCCGTGTTGGCTTGGGTTTCCTCCCCCACAGTCCAAAGAAATTCGTTATAGGTGAGTTGAATAAACTAAATGTAAACTAAAATGGGTGTTTCCCAGTACTGGATTGTGGCTGTGTAAAACATACGCTGGAATAGTTGGCGGTTCATTCCGTTGTGGCGACCCCTGATAAAATTAGGGACTAAGCCGAAAGAAAATGAATGAATGAATGAAAATAATTAATGGGACCACTTTTATTCATTCATTTTTCCTTCGGCTTAGTCGCCACAGCGAAATGAACCACCAACAACTATTTTAATCAGTGGATGCCTTTCCAGCTGCAAAAAGACCACTTTCAGGTATGATTTTATTACTTTTTTTTGTAAAATTACCTCAAAAGTTGTGTTAGTGTTAGAGTTTTTGGGAAATATATTTAACCTTTTCCTCATATCTCACACACTTTTGGGCCTGAATTTAGTTGATAAAAATGTATATATGCACGCCTATTGACAAACCACTGCAGCATGAAAAATGTACCACCGTTTTATCTGAAAGTGAACGTGCATCCGAGTTAAATAATGTACTTTGTCTTGTTAGACGTAAATATGACTGTTTTTGGTGCAATCATGAGTTAGAAATTCAATATTTAATCAACCATTCATCCCATAGGGATAACTGATATACATATACATGAATTACTCATTAATAAAGAATACTAATCAAAAACAGTATGGCTCTTTAAATAATAAAATAACAATACTTTGATCAAAACAGACACCGAATGCAAAGACACATTTTGAAGGCATTATGATTAACTTAAAAACACTTATATGTTAATTTATTCTACTTGTTAATGTATTCATACTGTATACATACAAACAAACACTGTCTCAGTACTTTGAGAAGGTCACAGGACTCGAGCCGAGTTGCAAAGGACAATATTAACTTCACAACAGATGTCATTGCCAGCAGTCAAGTTGTCCTTTCTCAAGCACTTTGGTTTTCCCTGGTTTCACACTTCATACTCTGTCCTGATCTGCCAACTGTTCCCCCTCCTCTTGTTCTGAGCTCACTAAAGGAGGGTTTCTGTTATTTCCCACCATTATTGTGTCAATACAGCATCAGGTCTGCTTGGGTCGCACTGTTCTGGACTGTAGGAGGGCATCGATTTCGATGGAGTTGTTGCTGATAAATACTTTTGAGCTTGATTGTGGGGTACAAATAAGACCAGAAGAGTTTTTCATTGTGGGTGGCTGTCATAAGATTAAAAAAATGGAGACACTGGAAGCCATTATTGGAGTCAAAAGTCACAATTCTGACAACCTAGCTTAAAGGGATAGTTCACCCAAAAATAAAAAACTGGAAACCTTAAAAATAAACCAGGAGATTAAAGGGACACTTTGCAACCAAAATTAAAATTGTGTCATCATTTACTCACCCTTTACTTGTTCCTAGTGGTGTAACGGATCACAAATCTCATGGTTCGGATCACATTATAGTTTTTAGTCATGGATCGGACCATTTTACGGATCAGTCAAAAAAGTATGGTGGCTGAGCTTAATGCGCTGCAATTTAAGTTAGCACATGCAATTACAAAAAACACCAGCAAACAAAGATACGATCTTCGTCAATTTGACAGCACACGTGTTGCGAATTGGTCACAACACTAACAACTGAAAAAACGCGTCGGGATGGCTGACGTGAAACTGACGTTTCGACACAGTGCCGAGATCCCGAAGCGCAAGTGTTTCGAAACACTGTACCGAAGCATGATCCGAAACACCCAGGTTACGTGACTAAAGTGTTTCGAAACACCTGGTCACGTGACTAAAGCGATTCAAAGCATTGATCAGTTCAGAAGCGTTTCAAGACCTGCAGAATCTGCATTTAACTGACAGGGTCAGTTGAAAAGTTCTGTCTCGTATGGCCTAGTGGACTGTGCATGTGTGTGTTGTTACAGGCTTCAAATGACTTTTGGGTTCGATTCCCGACTTGTACAAATACTCCAAAATCATGATTTTATGCATTTTAATGATGTTACTGTTATGGTGCACTCTAGATAGGATACAGCTGCAGATACGCCATCAATTTAGAGCATCATTTTTTAACTGTAAAACAATAATTAATATATTTACAGTTCTGTGATGGTTGGGTTTAGGGTTGGGGTAGACGTTCATAAAATACAATAAATGGGAAATTTAATGAATATAATAAATAATTCTTGTTAACTTCTGTCCACAACTGTATATGATCTATCAACAGCCCTGTTTTATGACCAAAACAAGCCATATTTATTCACAAAGTGTTTATTCGGATGTCAGACTAATGTTGAAACAGAACGATGCACGAACAAAGCATCTCAAACTGATATTAAAGCATCTCAAAACAGCTGAATCAGTCTGGAATCGAACCAACAATCCCCGCATGGTAGTCAAGAACCCTCACCACTCCACTAAATCACTTGAGGGTTTATCCTTACAAAGTGGGGTTTAATACCTCAATCTGCTCAACTGTTCTTTGCTGAAGCTGTTCCAGTGCAATACACAAAAAATGACCACTAGGTGTCACCGTAGAGTGGGGTTTCGAAACGTTTCGAAGCTTCGACACATTTGCTTCAACTGTTTCAGTGTTTCATGAAGCCTCGCTTTGCCCACCACTAGAAACGCGCAGCAAATGGGTCACAACACAAACAACTGAAGAAATGCATAGCAAATTGGTCACAGCACTTGCAAATATCCACGTAACACAACGGAAATGTTTCTAGGGGACCCAAAAACATGACGGACTCATGTTGGTAATCAAGATATTAAAATAAGCGAAAAACAACTCACCTTTCAAAGACCATCAATCACTTCACTGAGCAACAGTCACGGCATATTAACACATCCATATCTCAGCAGGGTCCGTCATGTTTTTGGGTCCCCTAGAAACATTTCTGTTGTGTTACGTGGATATTTGCGAGTGCTGTGACCAATTTGCTGCACGTTTCTTCAGTTGTTTGTGTTGTGAACAATTTGCAACACGTGTGCTGTCAAATTGATGAAGATCGTTTCTTTTTTGCTGGTGTTTTTTGTAATTGCATGTGCTTTCTTAAATTGCAGCGAGTTAAGATTTTCTTGGCCACTGTAAAAAAGGGAGGACAAATGGAATTTGCTTTCCATTTATTACAAAGACAGCACTGCAAGACGCTTTTGGTTTTAAGAAACAGAACTAAGAACCTGTAACTTTATTAAAACTAAAATGAAGAAATAATCAGCTGATTAAAAATATATTTTCACTATTACTTCTACTGTTGCTGATAACACAACATATATTAATGTAACATAATAATTTGTACAACCCATATTTATTTTTAGTCTCATTTTCAATAAATGATTCAGTTATTCACTCATAAACCTTCACGTTTCATTGCTAGATGTGTCATTTTTGAAGAATTATTCGGTGGCATATTTTTGATGGCTGATTGTCACCACCTATTGGTTAAATAATGTAACTGCTGCCTACAACTTTTATTTCTGAGCGTCAAGTTAAATACAAATGATTGTGATTTTAATCTTTACCGTAAACATCAGCGGTTTTATCTTAACTCTAAACTGTTCTCCCAGTACTTCTGTGTTATTTGACTGTTTGTAACTCAAAAGACTAAAGACTGAATCTGATTTCTTGATTTTTGCCTTTTTCAAACACAGATTTGAATGCAGCGATTCGAAAGATTATATAGATTTATAATTTATGTTGCGTGGGTGTTGAGCAGGCTTGGATTAAGAATTCAGAGGCCTCTGGGCACAATGTCTTGTAGGCCCCCTACCTGGGCGCTATAGTTGAATTAAAAATAAGATTAATATAATATTTTTTAAATAAAATTAATTTATAATGTATTACCCACAATTAAAAATTAAATGATGTACAGTACATATATTTCTAGTCTACAAAGATTTAACTTATTTATAAAGCATTTAAAGCACACTTTGAAAAAAAAATACTAATACTAGTGAAAATTAATGGATTTAATATACTTAAGTTCACTAAAGCAGTACTAAAAATCTATATTCATATTTAGGTGTATTTTCAATATATAACTTCTATAAACTTATATGATTTGGAAAACACCTCTCCAATCCAGTTCTATGAATCTGAGTCTTCCATAATACACACACTAATGAATGATTCCTACTTGTCTTCCTCGTGATGAAGAGTAGGCTAAATCTGATTATAGTGGGGGAAAATAAGAAGAACGTGTTCATCAGATGCTGGATTAGAACCGGGTTCATGATCGACCGCGTAAAAAAATGTTGCCATGAGCTTTATGAGCTTCGCCACTCACGCTGCTGTTTGTTGCGCTCTTTACTTCTGTTGTCTCTTTCATTTAAATGATGATGGATTAAGGCTGATTTATACTTCTGCGTCAAGCACAGGCGTAGGCTGCGCAGTAGTGGACGCATAGCCCTCGCTGTGGGCGTCGCTGATGCGCACCTCTCTAAAAATGTAACTACACGTTGCAACGACGCATAACGCAAGCTCTGTGATTGGTCGGCTTGGAAGGGCTGACGAGTGTGGGCGGGACTGAGAGCCGCGCGAGTCTGTTGGAGCAACTGTTTACAAGTGTTGAGTCCCGTGAAGGAGTGCCGGATGAAAAATTTTGTTTTGTGTTAACCTTATGGTTAAAGTTGTTGCACGTCTACCGGTTCCTGCCTCAAAATGAGTGAGTTTGAACCACTTGTTCATTAAGGAAGCTTACAGAAAAAACAAACACCAGTGAAGAAACTCGACACAGAGGAACATAAACACCTCACTGCCAATTAGCATTTCAGAAGTGCAATTGTAGAGCAACAGAAACAGCGCGCAGAAGTATAAATGCACAGCTATGCCCGTTGCATGTGCCGTGGGTCACGCCGATCACTTGACGCAGAAGTATAAACCAGGCTTTACTTAACTAGCTTATTCCAACGATGTGCGCTCTTTGCACTTAGCCTAAATACAGTCCAAAATCGGGATTTCCCCCCCCCCCCCCCCCCCCCCCTCGCAAGGGCCCCCAACTGCACACGGGCCCCTGGGCCTGTGCCCATATTGCCTATTGGTTAATCCGGCCCTGGTGTTGAGATCCTGATCTTTTAATGATTAATCATGCAGCGTTACACTGAATGCATTAATGCAGGCTTAACAAGAAGTGACAGAAAACACCTTTAATGAAACCCACCACATCCTGAACAATCTTCCACAACTTCTTCTGTCGTCATTATATTTTACAGGAAAGCCTAAATGCTTTCATACATGTGACTTGAATGATACGAGAGGCGATCTTACTGCGATCGTTACAAATTTAAGATTAATCTACAAGCCAAAAAATCTGTTAATTAATCTGTGGGTCACGTGTGTTCTGAACCGTGGGTTGTGATCCATATGACTCAAGAATCAACAGGGATCCGTTACACCCCATACATTTTCCCGACCCTTTAAGAGTTTCTTTCTTTTGTTGAACACAAAAGAAGATACTTTGATGAATGCTGAAGATATGTAACCATTAACTTCCATAGCATTGTCATAGTTTTCTATGCATGTCAGTGGTTACAGGCTTTCAGCTTCTTTAGTGTTCAACAAAAGAACCTTATCACTTTTAAAGAGAATAAACAGTGAGTAAATTTCATTTTCGCGTGAACTATCCCTTTAATCTCCTGACATTTTCGCCGAGCTGAAGCATGAAACGTTAAGTAGACAAATGATTTAAGTGACTGTAATTGCTTTTCGCTTAGCAGAGTTAGCTGAATGGTTAGCGGTCAGTTTCAGCTGGATGATTATCCGGTTCTAGGATTATTAGGTTTCGATATACATGCTTATAACAATTATTATGGCAGTCTGGTTCACTGAGGATTGAACATATGGTTTAAAGACATGCAAACGATGTCAGTATAATTGATTTACCTATACAGCGAGGATGGGATCCGCTCCAGGTGCCATCAGTCTGGCAAATGCGTGTGGTGCTGCCCACTGGGATGTAGGGAGCCATGCAGCTAAATGACACCTCAGACTGGTAGATGAAGCTGCGGCCTTCCCTCGAGCCAAACGCTGGGGTTCCGGGATCTCCACAGAACTTAGCTGATGGAAACAAACAGATTTAAAAAATCATTTTAAAATGGTTGCCATGATGAACGACGCTGAAAAGCTTTGTCATTGTAAAACTATTATGCATGCATTACTGTTATCATAAAGGCATCTGATTATGTGCTCATTGCAGGGAAGTCAGAATAATTAGCCGTCCTAAATTATTAGCCCCCTTTTCTTCAACAATTTCTGTTAAGCTGATTTTTGTAACACATTTCTAAACATAATAGTTTTAATAACTCATTTCTAATAACACATAGCACATAATATATTATTAGAGACTTGTCAAGATACTAGTATTCAGCTTAAAGTGCAATTTAAAGGCTTAATTAGGTTAATTAGGCAAGTTAGTGTAATTAGGCAAGTCACTGTATGATAGTTTGTTCTATAGACAATCGAGAAAACTTATTGCTTTAGAAGGCTAATAATTTTGACCTTAAAATGGTTTAAAAAACTGCTTTTGTTTAAGCCGGAATAAAAAATAAGACTATATTTAAAAAGAAAAAACAATTCACAGGAGGGCGAATAAATCTGACTGTATATAATAGAGCATAGTCTTTTTACTTGCCATTTCAACATTCATTAAATGTTACAAACCACATGATCGCTGTAGTGAGAGTTATTCTTGATTTCATTAAGCACGGTTTCTGAACTTCCTCAAGTGAGTTTTGTTTTCTGAATAAACATTTTACAATATTCCCGACATCACACAACTAGGGCCAGACAGAATCTGGGGACATTTTTTGCTATTTCTGCGCAGAATTGTTTTTAAAAATCTGTGGATTTATGCGGAGTGATTTTGGGAGAATCATAACTAAAAACTGAATATATGAAATAAAAATTAATACATTCTAAACTTTTATTTAATGTTTACAATCCAATTAGATCAACTTTATTTGGTAAACAAAACCAGTCTCTTATATAATGTCTCTACTAAAAGACAGAAAATACTACTGTACAAACTGTATTGTAAATAAATCATATGAATATTTTCATATTACTCAATAATATTACTGTAATTAATTTAAAAACTGAATAAATACAAATTTACACATATTTACTCGAGAAAATAAACAGAATTAATGATGGGCTAAAAATTTGCGGAAATCTGTGGAATTCTGCGCAGGCAGATTCTGCGTGGGCCTACTCATAACTAGGCCCACATGGAATCTGAGTGCACAGGAATCCACAGATTTTTAGCCCATCATTGAGTCTATTAATTTACTTGTGTAGAGTTAAAAATCAGAATTATTAGCCCCCCTTTGAATTTTTTTCTTTTTTATATATTTCCAAATTATGTTTAGGAGAGCAAGCACATTTTCACAGTATGTCTGATCATATTTTTTCTTCTGGAGAAAGTCTTATTTGTTTTATTTCAGCTAAAATAAAAGCGTTTTTTAATTTTTCAAAAAACATTTTGAGGTCAATTTTATTAGCCCCTTTAAGCTTTATATATTTTTCGATAGTCTACAGCAGTGTTTCCCAACCCTGTTCCTGAAGGCACACTAACAGTACACATTTTAAACCTCTCCCTAATCAAACACACCTGAATCAACTCATCATAACATCAGAAGAGACTCCAACACCTGAAGTTAATGGGTCAGAAAAGGGAGACATCCAAAATATGTACTGTTGGTGTGCCTCCAGGAACAGGGTTGGGAAACACTGGTCTACAGAACAAACCATCGTTATTCAATAACTTGCCTAATTACCCTAACCTGCCTAGTTAACCTAATTAACCTAGTTAAGCCTTTAAATGTCACTTTACGCTGTATAGAAGTGCCTTGAAGAATATCTAGTCAAATATTATTTACTGTCATCATGACAAAGACAAAATAAATCAGTTATTAGAAATGAGTTATTAAAACTATTATGATTAGAAATGTGTTGAAAAAATCTTCTCCATTAAACAGAAATTTGGGAAAAAAATAAACAGGGGGGCTAATAATTCAGGGGGTGTAATAATTCTGATTGAAAATGTGTGCATAGTAATATTTATTTAGTTTTTTTTCATTCATTTCAGTAATAATATTGACTAATATGACATTTTCATTTGATTTGAGTTTATAAAGCTATATTTTCTGTCCTTTAATAGATACGTTATATGAAAGACTTGCTTTATTTAAATAAATAAGTGGATCTAATTGGATTTGCATTGTAAACATTAAATAAATGTATTTTTTATATATATATATATATATTAAGTTTCTAGTGATGATACTTCCAAAATCATTCCGCATAAATATACAGATTTTTAACTAAATTCTCAGCAGAAATAGCAAAAAACGTCCGCAGATTCTGTCTGGCCTTACCCATAACCAACACTCAACCTCTGACTGCTTTGCCCATTTAATGCCCTGTGTGCTCAGATTGCCATTTTTTTTAAACAAGATTTTAAACCGACAAGGCTTGAAAACACATGCAGATGTTTTATTTTTGCCAGAGTACCCGAGGCACAAGCTGTAAAGGCTCCACCCAAGCTGAACTCTCAGAATCATTGCTTCAGTCTTCAACTGTCACACGATCCTTCAGAATCATTCTAACATACTGAACTGATTCTCAAGAAACATTTATTATTATTATTATCACCAGTGTTGAAAACAGTTGTGCCGCTTTATATTTAAGTTTTTCAGAATTTTAGCCTTTTGGAATGCAGTTTCTAAGCTAAAGAAAAATGAACGAATAAATACATGAATATACATGCAGATGGCTGTTTTTGTTTTGCCGTGAAGGCTCCACCCTCTTCTGGAAAGGGGGCAGGGGCTAATTTGCATGTAAAAAGACACACAAAAGCAATGCGTTTTTCCTTGAGTACGACAATAAAGGTATTTAGTGCATGGTGTAATAAATATTTTGAGACATTTTGAGCTCAAACTTTTATTAAATCTTTTTTTCAGACCTACTTTTTTTCCAGAAAGTGAGAAAAGGTGATGCAAATGTTGGAATTAGAAGGAAAATATAAAATTGAAGTACTTGTTTGAATCTTTCAATTGGTTTATTCATCATAGTGGAAACAGAAGGTCAAATCAAGCGTGTTGCCTTGTGGGATACCTTATTTCACACAGTGTGTTGTATTTATACAGCACAATTTGGCAAATGTTGTAGGTCATCCAGATATTTTATGCATAGAGAAAATTGCATACTGTGCACATTATACACTGCTGATTTTAACTTTTGTAAAAGAAGTATTTTATGCTCGTCAGGGCTCGACTTATTTAATGAATAATAAAGTAAAACAACAACAACAATGTTAAATATTTCAATGATTTTGCTTTTTGTATAACATTTTTTTAATGTAATTTATTTCTGTGATTAAAGCTGAACTCTCAGAGTTATTACTCCAGTCTTCACACCGCAAAAATTGCTTTTCTTACTTAGATTTGTCTTATTTCTAGTCCAAATATCTTGTCTTGTTTTTAGAAATAATATGTCAAAATTAGGGCAGCTCGATGGTGCAGTGGATAGCACAATCGCCTCACAGCAAGAAGGTCGCTGGTTCGAGCCCTGGCTGGGTCAGCATTTCTGTGTGGAGTTTGCATGTTCTCCCCGTGTTCATGTGGTTTTCCTCCGGGTTTCCCCCATAAGTCCATAAACATGTGGTATAGGTGAATTGGGTAGGTTAAATAGTCCATAGTGTATGTGTGTGAATGAGTGTGTATGGATGCTTCCCAGTGATGGGTTGCAGCTGGAAGGGCATCTGCTGTGTAAAACATATATGCTGGATAAGATAGATAAGGATTGATAAAGGGACTAAGCCGAAAAGAAAATGAATGAATGATGAATGTCAAAAATAAGTGAGTTTCCAAGCAAAATTATTGACGAATGGGACATTATTTTGCTTGTTTTGAGGAAAAACTCACTCAATTTTTACATATTATTTGTGAAAAAAGACAATATTTTTTGCTTGTCTAGAAAATGCTTCTTGATTTAGGAATTTTTAGATATTTAGACTTTAAATAAGGGAAAAAATCTAAGTAAGAAAAGCATTTTTTTGCAGTGCAATGTCACATGATACTTCAGAATGATTCTAACACTCATTTGATTCTCAAGAAACATTTATTATTACTATCATCACTGTTGAAAACAGTCGTGCTGCTTTAGATTTTTTGGAATTCTTCTATAAATAGAAAGTGAAAAAAAATATTCATTAGAAACAGATTTTTTTGTAACATGTTGATCAATTTAAGACATCCTTTCTGAAAAAAAGTAATACTTTCTGTTAAAGGACACCTATGATGAAAATCCACTTTTTGTAAGCTGTTTGGACAGAACTGTGTGTAGGTGTAGTATGTCCACAGTCATACTGGCGTGATATAAACACGATAAGCCTCTTTTTTAAAAATTCCCTGACGTTAAAATAGGATCCAAATCCCTCCCATTTTGAGGCCCACCACAATGTGATGTAGGAGTGCAGTTTCCCCGCCCACCGGATTGATTGACAACTGCATATTAACATGTCTCCGTAGTAACACGTATAATCATATCAACAAGACAGGACCTGCGCAAAGCAACTGGGATTAAAAGGTCTGTTTAGCTTGCTGTGATCATCTGCACCTCAAGAAAGAGTTTTACAAGTTTAAAATGTTTTTAAATAATGACAGTAATAAAGTGATAAAGACAGTAAAATCACTGTAATTCATCACCACAGCCGCATAGTGTCAGTACAATTATAAAAGAAGACGCTTCAATCACGGTTTGTGTACTTAAATCAGCTTTATCTTGTACATTAACTAAATGGATATCCATACAGCAGTGGATATTAACGTGCATCCTGTCACATTTGCCGTGCAAACACAGTGCAAAGTTAAACATGTATGCTGTGTGTGTGGGTGTGTGTGCGTGAACTTTTTTTTAACAACATTGTGTGACTCATCGTTTTGATTTTAAAATATTGCTTCTTACCTATAAAGCTTTAAATAGTCTAGCTCCCGTTTATCTAACCAACCTTCTGTCTCACTACAATCCAACTCGCTCTTTAAGATCTCAAAACTCAGGGCTTCTGGTAGTACCTAGAATAGCAAAGTCGAGTAAAGGAGGTCGAGCCTTCTCATTTATAGCTCCTAAACTCTGGAATAGCCTTCCTGATAATGTCCAAGGCTCAGACACACTATCCCAATTCAAAACTAGATTAAAGACCGATCTTTTTAGTAAAGCATACACTCATTAGCGGTATGATACATGAATGTGCTCCACGCAGGTTTTTACATTTCGTTTATATACACTATGAACAGCAGCTACACTAATTATTCTCTTTATTCTCTATTTCTACCTGGAGATACTCTTCCCGAGGCCCTCAGAGACTATGCAGTGCCACTGATGTGATTCAAGACCTGCGAAGAGATGATCCCAAGGTTTCCATAATCCTGGACCAGGCCGTATCCTGAGCAGCTGCTGTGGTGGTCATGGAGGAGTGGAGAGCATGAGACTGATTCCTGTGAGACATCAGGGACAGACGAGTCTCACTGATGTAAAGCTTCTTTAGCCTCCTACGTCTAGACTGCAGCTCTGCACAAGAAGTTTGGCCATAGGAGAAATGGTCGTGACCAACTGAGCCTGGTTTCTCTCAAGGTTTTTTAATCCTTCACTTTCGCCGATTGGTGAAGTTTTTTTCATCGCCGCTGTCTCCACTGGCTTGCATGGTTCAGGATTTGTAGAGCTGCGCATCGATGGATTTGCTCTTCAGTGTTTGGACTCTCAGCAGTGAATATTAAACCACACTGAACTGAGCTAAACTGAACTTAAACTCTGAAAACTGAACTGACACAGTTTCAATTCACTATAATCTTCTACGTGAAGCTGCTTTGACACAATCTACATTGTAAAAGCGCTATACAATTAAAGGTGAATTGGACTGAATTGAATCATTGCAGAAAGGCTTGAGTTAACCCCACAACAAATATATCAAATAACAGTTTCATACTGTAGTAAAGGAAATCTGCTTCATTCTTGTCTGTCACTGTGCTGTTTATCTATGTGAAGGCTGCGGCTCTGACTGGCAAGTGGGACCAGCTCATTTACATTCAAGCCACAGGCAACAAAAACAGCTACAATGTCATAACAGCTCAGATTTAAAAAGCTTTAATAAATAATCTGATTGGTGTTTTGAGTTGAAAATTTACAGACACATTCTGGAGACACCAAAGATTTATATTAAATCTTGGAAAAAAAGGTGTAAAATAGGTGCCCTTTAAAAGATGAGAAAAGAATAATGAGCCCAAGCCTAATACAGTGCATGAAGAGTAAGAATAGTGTGTTTGTGTGCTGTTCTGAACAGAATACAGAGGGAAGTCCTGAGCTCTGTGATGAACGTTCACCGCGGCCCTGCCACTGTCAGGCAAACAGTGGCTCTCTGGAGGAAAAATCAATCACACGGCTGACGTCACCGACTGTCTGATCCGTCATAAATATGCTGGTCAGACTACTGCGCCTGAGATCCAGCACTACAAACTTGACTTTTCTTGATGAATTATAGATATGCTGTCAAGATATAAAATAAAAGTGGAAAAGAAGGAGAAGGGAAAAAGAATCTGCACCCCGACAAAGTCAGAGGAACGCTTTCTTTCTTTCTCCAGCAAAAGACATCGCCTGCTTTTGTTCCATGTGAGGGCTAAAACAAGGGTACCTTTGTGATAACTAGGCTTTTTAAACTTTAAATTCTCAATAGCACGTCTGGAGTTTCTCCATCTTAGATGTTCACAACACCATACAGCATCAGATGTGCTGAAACAGACAGAACTGATATCCAGTGCTAAGCCCACCTAAACAGAAAATCCAGTAGATCTTGCTGACGCCTACAAATTATGGATCACTTTAAAAAAAATTGCTGGGTTCCACACAATTTCTTCATGATGTCCCAACGCAAATAGATTAATTTAACTTCATTGTTTTTACAAATTTATGTAGGGGTGGAACATAAAACAATTAAGTTTTTTCAAAAAATTTTAAATAAGTAGTTTAACCAAGCGGGGTGGCACGGTGGCTCAGTGGTTATCACTGTCACCTCACAGCAAAAAGGTCGCTGGTTTGAGTCCCAGCTGGGCCAGTTGGCATTTCTGTGTGAAGTCTGCATGTTCTACCTGTGTTGGTGTGGGGTTTCTCCAGGTGCTCCAGTTTCCCCCACAGTCCAAACACATGTGCTATAGGGGAAATGGATTAACTAAATTAGCCGTAGTATTTGAGTGTGTATGGGTGTTTCCCAGTACTGGGTTGTGGCTGGAAAAACATAAACATATGCCAGAATAGTTGGCGGTTCATTCCGCTGTGTCGACCACTGATAAATAAGGGACTAAGCTGAAGAAAAATAATAAATGAATGACTCTTTATATATATATATATATAAACTGGACTATCACATAAAAGACATGCGAATAAAGCGTCCCTTCCAGACGCGCAATGAACACGTGTTGGCGTTTGAAGCCATGAAACGCAAAACACAGACATTCTTGACAGTTCTGGAGGTAATAATTATTATAACAACACTAATGCTGAAATGGTTTTGGCGTTTTAGAATGACCAAAACAACATTTCAGATATTTTACAGTGGACTCAGCCTGCTGGTTTGTCCATTCACACACATTTTGATCATCACATGAGCTCTTATAACAAAATCACATGACTTTTTTAAATGCGCATACTGTAATTTGTTCAGTAAAAGCGTTTCTATCGTAGTTTATGCACATCTTTTCTTATCAGATAAAAAGTTTATCCTACTCAGTTATGTGCAGATGTTTTTATGTGCATTTTCAAAATTGATGTGCATCTTGCTGTTTCCATCAATCGTATTTTTAAGCGCATAAAAATAGGTGGATTGAAACATAGCTAATGTATGTTTATCACATCTACGCCAAACAGCAACTAAATCATCTAAAGACCCAAAACCCAGAGTAAACTTCCGATTTGGCAATGAATGCACAGCTTGGATGTGTGCTTTAGACTGTTTTCACACTACTTAGCTTACTGACAATCTGTCAACATTGCGCTATTGTTTCACAGTCTAAAACGTGAAGATGCATCTACATTCTACATATTATCATTTTAAATGTTCATAATGTCCATAGAGATAAAAAGAAAGAGACAATCTCCATCTGTAAACTCTAATTCAAATATTTCACAAATGATGTGTAACAGAGCAAGGATTTTTTCACAATATTTCCTATCATATTATTTCTGCTAAATAAACTCTGATTTGTTTTATTTCGGCTAGAATAAAAGCAGTTTTTAATTTTTTTATAAACCATTTTAGGGTCAATATTATCAGCCCTCTTAGGCAATATGCTTTCTCGATTGTCTACAGAACAAACCACTGTTATACAATGACTTTCATAATTACCTGACTTGCCTAAATGAACCTAGTTAAGCCTTTAAATGTTACTTTAAGATGAATACTAGCATCTTGAGAAAATCTAGTCAAATATTAGGTACTGTCATCATAGCAAAGATAAAAGAAATCAGGGTGCCTATTAAGTGTCCTTAACTACTATGTACTTGCATCAAAAATAAGTACAATGTACTCACTGTGTTTATAATGTACAGTATTTGAAAACACATGTTGCTGTTGAGTTGGGATAGGGGTAGGGTTATGGACAGATTTGGTGGTATGGGTAGGTTTAAGGGTAGGTTTAGGTGTAAGGGAGGGTCAACAGTGTATTTACAGAATTAATTACAGAATTTAATTACAGATGTAATTACATACTGGTATTTAATTAAGAATAAGTACACAATAAATACATGTATTTACACAATAAGTACATTATGAATTATTAATTCCGATGTAAGTACATATTAGTTAAGGTCACTTAATATAAAGTGGGACCTATCAGTTATGATTGAGTTATTAAAACTATTATGTTAAGAAACGTGTTGAAAACAGATTATTTCCGTTAAACAGAAACTAGAGGAAAATATACAGGGGGTTAATAATTCAGGATGGCTAATAATTCTGACTTCAACTGTGCATGCACACAAAAACAAAGTATACTTTAGTTTTAAAACCAAGGATGAACCGTCTGCTGCTTTTATTTTTTTGGGAAATGTTGGCATGCATGGGGTTGCAAACACCCACAGGGATGAAGCAGCAGTCAGTTTGATTAATATTAATGGAGTTTGTACAGTACTCACGCAGGCACTGGGGCACCTCTCCGCTCCATGTACCGTTGCCCACACAGGTGAGGATGGCAGGGAAAGAGAGCTCGTATCCTGGGGAGCAGCTGTAGCTCACACTGGTGCCCCATTCAAAGTCACGGCCCTCCAGCAGACCATTGGAGATGGGTGGAGGAGCGGCGCAGGTCACGGCTGAAAGCAGAAATTACACACAGTCAGGCTGAATACTTCAAAACCAAGCTCTGTTTTAAGTAAGTATTATACATTTACATGGCTGTTCTTTAAAAACAGCATCAACGCATTTCGGCAACACTTGCCTTCGTCAGGATATTTTTCACGTACTTTGAGTGCATTGAACTTAAGATTTTGTTGTTTATCTTTATGAATCCCTTCTTCAATGAGCACCAGTATGTTAACTACCCCCTGAAGCACTTTATGTTCGATTCTGGATTTACTAAGCATTTGTATTTTGTTAGTGGACGCTTTTTGTCCAAAGTGACTTACAATTGAGTAAGCATTCAGTTATTCAACGAAAGGAGGCAATACACACAAGAAGTGCTAATTATACACAGAAACTGCTAGTGCTCAGAGAATTAAGTGCTGGAGTTAGGGGGAGGAGTGCATTTTTGTTTTGTTTTCTTAGAGTGAGAAGAGTGTTACAGGTGGTTTATCAAGCCCACTCACCTGTGTGAAGCTCACTTCATAAAAGCACATTTATTTATTTTTTAAAGATATGGGCTCTATTTTAACGATCTAAGCGCAAAGTCTAAAGCACATAGCGAAAAAGCATTAAGGACGTTGTCCGAATGCACTATTGCTATTTTAAGGACAGTAAAATACGCTCTGCGTCCCGGCGCATGCTCTAAAAGGGTTGCAGTGTTTCCTCTAGGATTTTTTTCCAGCTATGGCGGCAGACTCTGTTGGGCATTTTACACAGATCTACCAACTACATGTGGCGTTATTTCATTGACAAATGTCACGAGCGCAGTATTAAGTCGAGATCGCATTCATGTAATAGCCTACGAGCATGTCAATCTCTGTGCTCGAGCGCCAATTTCTTCTGCTCGTGAACAAATAATATTGCGCGCCCTAAAATAAACGCAGCTGAAGTATATTTTAGCGTGTTTATGTAACGAGAATGTCTCCAACATTTATTAGATTTGCTAGGAATATTTATGAACGTCTCAGACCTACAGAGCGGCATTAATGCGTCCTGAAGTAAAGTGAAACGGCTATAAACTCCAGCAAGATAAAGTCATTGTATGCAGAACCACAGACCTTTATCTATAAATAAAATATAATTATGGAAACTGTGTTCATCATAACTGAAAGCTACGTCATGTTTGCTGGCCTCACACATCATGCACTGTCTGACACGTCTGTCAAGCTGACTGACTGACTGTCACCTTAAAAGGTTAAACACACAGCACTACTACGATTACAGAAAAGTTCACGCTGTTATAATTCACTTACCTTTCAATACGTTTTTGTGCGATTATAACCCGCTATTTAAAAAAAAAAAGACCGAATGTTTTGAATGAGAAGCTGTAATGTAGCCGTGGTGATGAATTTTGGTGTGGCGCCCCACCACGGACGAATGAATGTAGCAGAAACCGTGGGGTTGTGTTTATTCTCTTAATGAGTTCTGGGTGTGTTTTGAGCATAACCTGCATTAAACCAATCAGAGTATTATCTCCCATTCCTTTTAAGAGGCCGTTGCATCGTGCCATGGCGCAATTGCTCTTTACATGGTGGACTTTGTAAGTGGAAAACTAAACGCTTTCTCTTTCTATGCTATACTTTCTCTTTACTTTACTTTTACTCTTTACTTTGCTCATTTACTTTCGTGAAGTAAGGAAATGGTGGAAACTCACTCCACTGAAGACATCCATTAGCCTAGATATTTAATTGCGTTTGTTAAGCACAAAGATTAGTTTTACAACTATTTCTAAATTCAGTTCTAATTTCCAGCAAACGAATCAACGAACAATAATAATGAAGTGTGGTCAAAAAACTGAGTTATATCCAAAACACACGTCCAATTCTTATGCCCCATATGGTGACGCAGACGTCTCCAAAACCCAACAGGTGGAGAAATCTACACTTGTTTTTATTAAAAGAAATATGCATTTAATAAGTAATACTGCTAATAATAATAACATTATACAAATACAAATTGTTATAAAGGTTTTTTAATTCTTCACTTTCGCCAATTGGTGAAGTCTTTTCCTCACCGCTGTCGCCACTGGCTTGCATAGTTCGGGAGCTGTAGAGCTGCGCATCGATGGATTTGCTCTCAGCAGTGAATATTAAACCACACTGAACTGAACTAATGTAAACTGTGAAAACTGAACTGACACTGTTTCAATGTACTATAATCTCCTATGTGAAGCTGCTTTGACACAATCTACATTGTAAAAGCGCTATACAAATAAAGTTGAATTGAATTGAATTGTATAAATAAACTGAAAAAAGCCCCCCAAAAGATAATTGTGTATTGCTATACATCCTGTGTGTATTAAGCAATGTGTACATGTTTTGGACCCACATAGGTGCAAAAATAATGTGATCTGTGCTGGACTTTTAACTTTTTGTTGGTCAATGGCGCAGTCTAATTCAGTTCCTCAAAATAGCAATGCGCCAACAATGCGTCTTAACCATAGACTGTAAAATATATGGACGGAGTATCCGTGACGTCACCCATAGGTTTCTGAACACTGCAAAAGAAGCTACAAGTAGGCGCGGCCAACCGTCGCCATTTTGTTCGCGCGTCATCGCACCCACGGCGGGATACCAAACAAGGGCAAAGAGGCGGAGAGTGAGCGGGGCTACAGACGCCTGCTGGCACTTTGCTTAGACCTGGCAGACAGACTTTACTTTGGGAGAAACGCTTGATACTTTAATAACTGCGACTCGTTTGTGTTCTGACCACATGTGCTTGGTTGTACACTATATTAATAAAGTGTTTAGACTTTTAAAAACACTGTAGTAATACATTGAGCCACTAAGCATTGCTCTTATGACGTTTTTCTACAGGAGGAAAACACGAATTACATCCAAACACTTCAGATATAGTGTGTGTTAGTAAATGCAAGACTATTGATGAAATCCAGGCATAACACTGTATGACAACACTTCAGATGACTGTTCTAGAGCCTACAGCTAACCAATCTGTCAGATTCTGGAGTGCTTTACAGGTCTAAAGAAAATATTAATGATAAATGTTCTTAAATAAAACAAATACATTTATAGAGATGGTATGCAAGTATATAACTTTACTCACATGGGAAACCAGGCCACGTGAATGGTTTGTGAGCACAATTAAGTGCACACAGCATCCCATATCATCTGATAATTGTAAGAAATAAGTCCAAAAGGCAGCTGACTGTGTAAAGCCACATAAAACAAAACAAATATACGATGAATATGCCGAGATCAGTGGCTAATCTGCCGGATTCAGCTGAGGTGAAGTGACGGCGACCAGCGAGACCTTGCTGTCACTCAAGTGGCCACGCCCTTAATTATGCAAACTTAATATAACCTAAAATAAAGGAAATGGATGAGTTATAAAAAAAATTCACCCCCCTCACAGTTGTCATGGAGGGTAATAATAGCTATATGAACCAAAATCGTTCTTTGTACCAGGCTGTAAACACCTTTTTTCTGTTGTAAAGTTGGCCATTCTAACAGTGGGCTCAATTGCAACTTGCTCTATTATGATGAATTGCAGTTTCAGTTACTTCCGTATTGGCTTTCCGAGGGAGAGCGGGAGGTTGCCGCTTGGTCTTAACACACCTCCTTTATAGACCGGCACACCCATGAGTCCACAAAGTGGCACAAAAAAATTTGCTATTCAAGCAACGTGGTGCAAAATGTGAAAAAATAGGGTTGCACTGGTCTGAAAATAGCAACAAATCGTGCCATACACATCTTGCACCTTATTGCACCAGGTTTATGTTAGGGCCCAAGATGTGATTGTAAGAATGTGTCTGGTACAATTGTGCAAAAACTGGTGTAAGTGTAGGTTAAAGCAGGAGTGGCACAAGCCTAACTGGCGCTCTAGGCAAATGACGACCTTGCCGCCGTCACGGTGCTCATGCCGCACTCACGCAAGTGAAGAACAGGGCGCTCGGGGTTGGTGTCAAGTTGAGCGTCACGGATGAAAGTGAGGAGGGGGGAGGTGGTGGGGTGCTGGGGAAGGTTGTCGCGGACGGAAGTGAAGAGGGGGCTGGGAGGCGTCCGGTTCTTAAAGTGTCAGAGAGATGAAAGAGTGTGTTTTCTACAGGTGGTTTGCCAAGCCCACTCACCTGTGAATTGTGTAATGTTTTGAGGTTGTTGTGTGGTGTGGTGGGGGTAGAAAAGGCATATCAGTGCAAGTTTCTAAATAAATTATTAATTATTTGTTAAATTAACATTGCATACATGACAGAAATCTAAATATTTTGTTTTATTACTAACAGACAGCTTGCTAAGCGTTAAATAACTATTTAAATAACACCTTTAAGTGGAATATATTAGTGGAGGGATTAGTGAATAAGGGGATACAGCAAGAGTCTGAGAGCATCTGGATCCTAGACACTGTGCTGAGTGACATCAGACTTAAAGTACACACGAAATCAAAACTAGCCATATTGATTTTGTTAGCTCACATTGCTAGTTTTGTGGTGAACAACTCATCTGTGCATGTTATTAAGAGAAAAAAAAATTGTTTGCCCTTGTAATCTAAAACTAAAATCTGAAAATGCACTTTCTGTTTGTTAAATTCAGTTACATTCTAAGATTAGGTCTGTCTGAGGTATTGGGCGTGGCTAACATACTTAACCACGCCCCTCCAGCTGTCAGTTTTGACAGCAAACAGAAATGGTGAGCTGGAGGAGTCGGTTAGGCAGTAATAACTCTCCCAAACCCCTTTCTCCATCTTTCTGAATGAAATGCCTACTTTACTACATCCAATCAGCTCGCAGTAGAAAAAACAAGCCACGCCCACTGTTTTCTCATTCAATATTCTGTTTCGCTAGGAACCGTGTCACAATATGGACATGAAAACAGTTACAGCTTCCGGTTCATGCAGACATTAAGTAGACTACATATTAGTGAAGGGATTAGTGAATAAGGGGAGTATGACAGCATTTGGGTCCCGCAAACTGTGATGAGTGACTTAACAAGCAGATAGCAGTACCAGCAGGACCGGTTAGGTAGAGAGATTAATTGCTTCTGCTAACACCACTGAAGTCACTGAATACTATATCTGTCTTGGAAGCCCCATCTTTTCCAATAACTGCCCGCACAAGTCAGCGAGGTAAGTCCTCTTCCTGGTTATCAGTCCTCAGGTACCACACCAGCCTTTAAAATCAATCACACTCTGCCAGACAGGAAGCCAATGCCTTGCTCAAACGGGCACTCATGATGACACATGCCCACACTTATGGAGCAACACCTCAGCACACACACACAACACACACACACACACATTGGTATTGGTTGTTTACAGGGACTATTCATAGGCGCAATGCATTTTATACAGTAAAAACTGCTTATTTATATGGCCCTAGCCCTAAACCCAACCCTTGCAGGAATCATGTGGCGAAATTAATTATGAAAATTAAGAAAAAGTATGATTTTTCAGCGTTTTAAATTACAAGGACTTCAGGCATGTCCTCGTAAACAACCATAATTGGTTTGACGCACAGCTAGTGTTTTTTTCTCTACCGATAAACTTTTGGTTAAAGGTTAATGTGACTTTTTTTAATTTCATACGGTTGCTTTTACAGCCTTGATGTTGTAATGTAATGTAATCAGTTTAATAGACTTAAACATTCATTTAGTTGTTCAAGCGTAAAATGAGATGAAAAGCCGTTTAAAGACAAGCACCTTCAGGAGCAGCAGGCGATCGCAAAAACTCCTTTGAAAATACTAGGGTAATAGAAATGTTGATATTTTAAATGGAAGTTAATGTTGTCCTTCTTGCACAGTCTGAGACCCAATTTATATCGTATATAAATCTGGGGTGTGTTTCCGAAAACCATCGTTAGCCAACTAAGGTCGCAAGTTGTGTAGTTACAAACATAGTTTGTTGCTTTGTCGTTTCCCAAATCCGTTGTTTCAGCGAACATTCGCATACTACGTCGCAAACTTCTATGCTTGCAACTACACCTCTGGAGCTGTAGTTAGAAACATAGTTCCTAGCTGTGTGCTATTCCCACTTATCCCCCCTGTGCCCTATTCAATTAGAACATTCTAAAATTTAAAATTGGAATAATTTTTTTAGGGCGACGCAGTGGCACAGTAGGTAGTGCTGTCGCCTCACAGCTAGAAGGTCGCTGGTTCGAGCCTCGGCTGTGTCAGTTGGCATTTCTGTGTGGAGTTTGCATGTTCTCCCAGTGTTTGTGTGGGTTTCCTCAGGGTGCTCCGGTTTTCCCCGCAGTCCAAAGACATGCAGTACAGGTGAATTGTAGGCTAAATTGTCCGTACTGTATTAGTGTGAATGAGTGTGTATGGATGTTTCCCAGAGATGTGATGCAGCTGGAATGGCATCCGTTGCGTAAAACATATGCTGGATTAGTTGGCGGTTCATTCCGCTGTGGCGACCCAAGATTAATAAAGGGACTAAGCCGAAAAGAAAATTCACCATTGTGGATGCCATCTAATGGTCAGATGCGGAAGCTCATTCGATGTGTGAACTCTTATAGTGCATTGTGGGTATTTTCTAAGCAACAAGTGCACATCAGTTAAACACTCGCGATTGTGGATCATTGTAGGGTTGTTTAAGTGCACTTTAGAACATAGGTCACACACCACCAATTATTCCGGCATATGTTTTAGGCAGCGGATTCCCTTCCAGCCACAACCCAGTACTGGGAAACACCCATATACTCTCACATTCACCCACAGTCATACACTACGGTCAATTTAGTTCACCCAATTCACCTATAGCGCATGTCTTTGGACTGTGGGGGAAAACGGAGCACCCGGAGAAAACCCACGCTGTCACAGGGAGAACATGCAAACTCCACGCAGAAACACCAACTGGCCCAGCCGGGACTCGAACCAGTGACCTTCTTGCTGTGGGATGATGGTACTAACCACTGCGCCACTGTGCCACCCACTTCAGAACACCCAGTTTGATTTCGGAAACCATTAGAAAGTGCTGCAAAATAGAAATAGTGCCCCATTTAAGTGTATAGGGGAGTCAGCCATTGAGTTGCAGTCATGTGGCTGATTATATATTTGCATCAGTGAGCAGTGGAACAGGTGTAGCTAATGAACGAGTGTACACAGTTTCTTTATGAGCAGACCATGTTGTCAACTCTTCTGATAACACCAATAAACAAGCCCCAGAGTTGCTGAATTAATCAGAATCACTGCTCGCGTCCTCTACTGGAGGCCTGGACCAGATCGGGGCTCCTAAACTAATGAATATTTCATAAATACTGTCTGCAACTGAAGACAAGAGACAGAAGGGACGCACACACTCAATGTCAGGATCCAACACATACCTGCAGCGTTTGACAGCGCTGGGAGTTATTCGCTCGCATGCATATTAAAGGGGTAGTTCACCTAAAAATGAAAGTGTCTTGAAAATTTACCCACCCACAGGTCATCCAAGATGTAGACTTTTTTTCTACAGTAGAACATTAAAGACGATTTTGAGCTGAATCCGTGATCCTTGGAGATTCATATAATGGCAGTGAATGGTGATAATAAATGATAATAAAATCAAAATAAACACATACAAACAAATCCAAATCAATAGCCATGGCACCTGATGACATACTAAGGTCTTGTGAAGCGAAACGATCAGTCCGTGAAAGAAACTGAACAATATTTACAATATTATTAGCTTTAATCCTGGTCAAACAGTTCTCGGTGCATATGTGACTGTGTCCGATTGTAGTCCAGTTGCTTCTGATGATGAAAAAGGGAGGGCGCACGATTCGACAGAAGGTAAGGTGATGTAGTTTGTTGAGAGATATCTGTAATTGCATCACCATCTCTCGCATTTTGTTCATCGAAAGCGACAATTGGACTATGTGCCGAGAACAGTTTGACCAGGCTGTGGATTAAAGCTAATATGCTTTATGATAGTTATGAATGAACTATCCCTTTAATGTTGGATATCAGTTTTTTATCTAAAGAACAGTTAGCATTCACTGTCATTATATGAATATCCAAGGAGCCTGGATTAGGCTCAAACTCTTCTTTAATGTTCTACTGAAGGAAGAAAGGAAAATCCCCTACATCTTGAAGGTCCAGTGGGTGAGTGAATTAACAGGAAACTGTCATTTTTGTGTGAACTAATTCTTTAATACTGAACCTCAGTGGGATTTTTTATCTGAACTAACCTGTCACCATTCACTGTTGCTATATGAATATCCAAAATCTTCTTTAATGTTCTACTGAAGAAAGAAAGGAAGTCACCTACATCTCGCATGACCGTGTGGGTAAGTTAACAGAAAAATGGGTGAACCATCCCTTAAATACTGGATATCAGCGAGATTTTTAATCTGAAAAAAACTGACAGCATTCACTACCATTATATGACTATCCAAGAAGTCTGGATTCAGCTCAAAATCTTCTTTAATGTTCTACTGAAGAAAGAAAGAAAGTCACCTACATCTCGCATGACCATTTGGGTGAGTAAATTAACAGGAAAATGTAATTTTTGGGTGAACTATCCGTTTAATATTGGATAGCAGTGGGATTTTTAATCTAAAGAACAGTTAGCATTCACTGCCATTAAATGAATTTTCAAGGAGCCTGGATTAGGCTCAAACTCTTCTTTAATGTTCTACTGAAGGAAGAAAGAAAGTCACCTACATCTTGAAGGACGAGTGGGTGAGTAAATTAACAGGAAAACGTAATTTTTGGGTGAACTATCCGTTTAATATTGGATAGCAGTGGGATTTTTAATCTAAAGAACAGTTAGCATTCACTGCCATTAAATGAATATCAAAGAAGCCTGGATTAAGCTCAAACTCTTCTTTAATGTTCTACTGAAGAAAGAAAGGAAAGATACCTACATCTTGAAGGACCAGTGAGTGAGTAAATTAACAGGAAAACGTAATTTTTGGGTGAACTATCCCTTTAATACTGGACCTCAGTGGGATTTTGAATCTGAACTAACCTGTCACCATTCACTGTCATTATATGAATATCCAAAATCTTCTGTAATGTTCTAACAAAGAAAGAAAGAAAGTCATTTACAGCTTGGATGACCAGTGGGTGAGTAAATTAACAGGAAAATGTAATTTTTGGGTGAACTATCCCTTTAATACTGGATATCAGGGGGATTTTAAATCTAAAAAAACCTGTCAGCATTCACTGCCATTATATGGATATCGAAGGATCCAGGATTCAGCTCAAAATCTTCTTTAATGTTCAACTGAAGAAAGAAAGAAAGAAAGTCACCTACAGCTTGGATGACCAGTGGGTGTGTAAATTAACAGGAAAACTATCGGAACTTGGGTGAACTATCCCTTTAATACTGGACCTCAGTGGGATTTTTAATCTGAACTAACCTGTCACCATTCACTGTCGCTATATGAATATCCAAAATGTTCTGTAATGTCCTAACAAAGAAAGAAAGAAAGTCACCTACATCTCGCATGACCATGTGGGTAAGCTAACAGAAAAATGTCATATTTGGGTGAACTATCCCTTTAATACTGGATATCAGCGGGATTTTTATCTAAAAAAACTGTCAGCATTCACTACCATTATATGCACATCGAAGGATCCAGGATTTACCTCAAAATCTACTTTATTGTTCTACTGAAGAAAGAAAGAAAGTCACCTACAGCTTAGATGACCAGTGGGTGTGTAAATTAACAGAAAAATGTCATTTTTGGGTGAACTATTCCTTTAATACTGAACCTCAGTGGGATTTTTAATCTGAACTAACCAGTCACCATTCACTGTCGCTATACGAATATCCAAAATCTCCTTTAATGTTCTAACAAAGAAAGAAAGAAAGTCACCTACATCTCGCATGACCATATGGGTGAGTAAATTAATAGAAAAATGTCATATTTGGGTGAACTATCCCTTTAATACTGAATATTTAGCGGGATTTTGAATCTAAAAAAAAAAAAAAACTGTCACCATTCACTGCTATTATATGACTATCCAAGAACCCTGGATTCAGCTCAAAATCTTCTACTGAAAGAAGCTCAAATATTGTTCAACTGAAGAAATAAAGAAAGAAAGAAAGAAAGAAAGAAAGAAAGAAAGAAAGAAAGAAAAAAATTCACTTAAATCTTGAAAGACCATGTGGAAGATTTTTGGGTGAACTACCCCTTTAATACTGGATATCAGTGAAGTTCAGAGCGAGGATATGAAGTCGACGGGCTTACCAGATATGCATGCACACCATGTCCTTTAAGAGAGCGGAGGAGGCCGAATAAACGAGACATGTGTGTCTATCTAAATGAGCTCAGCCAAATGGCATTGGAGGCCAGTGCACTGGTGAGCTTCACAAATGCAATGTCCGAACCTGAAATTCAATTTCATATCACTTGATGTATTCAGTACTACTTCATCTCCGGGCGGTAGGAAGATGACAGGAGTCATTTGTGAAATTAATTACAAGAAAATCAAGGGCTCATAGGTCAAAACTGATTATAATAATGGGGACGGGAAAGCCCTTAAGGGGTGAAGAATACGTCTGTGAATGTGTTTGTGTTCTCCGTCGTAAGACTGTCATTTGTCAAACAGCGTGATTGGTTGATAAAACATGACTGTTCACCGTAATCATACAAGAAAAGATGACTTACAAGGGTGGATAAACATTCCTCCCCTTTTTAGCTCTACGTTTCAAACAAGACATCCATCTTGATGATGAAGACAGAAAGCTGGAAGACCTCGGTTCGCTCTGGGAGAAGCATCTGTGCGTCGAATGCTCGCGGCGACTGGGCCAGATGTGCGGATATATCAGAGAGTCAGTAATCTTAAACCTTGCCTTGTGAACAATAAAACTATTTGGCTTTACTTGGCAGAGGAAGTGCATGCGGGATTAATCTGTTAATCCTGAAGCCGGTGGGAGTAACGGCAAATTGGCTAACACTGTAGCAGTTCAGTTTGTTATGTTAGTTGGTGCATTACATTTCATTAATCTAAATTAATACATACTGTGAATGTTCATTTGTTAATTATGGGTCAACGTCAGGGGCGTTGCTAGACCCAATTTACTGGGGCACGTGCCCCAGTAAAAATCGCCAGTGCCCCAGTAAATGCTTTAAGATATGATTTACTTCATTTGTATTTAATAATATTCCAAAATAAAGACGTAATTCTCTATGTGCAGCCGAACCAACGCTGGTGAAAGCAATGTAGTTTAATCAAAAAGCAAATCAAAATGTAGTCTAATCAAAAATTAATCACATCTCCGCGTGTGTGTGTAGAACCCGCGCGACTCTTGCACGTGATGCTCTTCTCCCGGTGCGAGTCCCGGTAGTTAACATGCACGCCCAAAAAAAAACCCTGCTGCTCACACGCCGCTCATGCTCTGTAAAACCGGCATAACAGCCTTTTTTTGTTCTGCAAGTCGACAAAACTAAAGTTTAAATAATATGATTGCATGGCTCCTGATAGATTTTTGTATGAAGTAAAAAGGAGGGATGACGAGTCAGGGAGGTAAGACTTAATTAACCTAATTCATTGCCAAGTGTTGCGTCTAAGACAACAAATAATTCTATAAATCATCTTTTTTGTAATTTATTGAATTGTCTATAGAATTTCATTCTATTGATATTGATATTTGATATTGATATATTTAAGATTTCTTAAATGATCTTAGCATATCACTCCAGTTGTGTTTTAACATTGTTTTCCAGTTACATTTAAGATTATTTAGAATAATAATTGTATAATAACAATAATATTTTTATTTATAATAAATATTTGTCCTGTATTTATATAAAATATAAATATAAACAAATTATATATATATATATATATATATATATAAATATATATAAATATATATATATATATATATATATATATATATATATATATATATATATATATATATATATATATATATATATTTATATATATATATATATATATATATATATATATATATATATATATATATATATATATATATATATATATATATATGTATATATAAATATATAAATGTATATATATAAATATATAAATGTATATATATAAATATATAAATGTATATAATTATATATAAGGGGGTGTAGAGTTTTGCATTAATTAAAAAATAAGAGTTTTCTAATATACATATAAAAGAATAATCAATGCAAGTAAATTGTTTAAGGTTTCTTTTGGCATACAAATAATAATTATACTTAATTTTATTATACATTATATAAGTAAAAACCTATTGTTGACAAATGTGTAAAACCTACAGTAGTGGATTTAAGATGAAAAATGAATTAGTATTCTAGAGCTTCACTCTGATCCTTAAATTGATGTAATCGTGATTCTTGCTCTTAATATTTAATTAATATTTAATATTGGCTACATCTAATGACATTTTAAACAACATTTAAAGCTGCATTGCACATTAATTGTTTTAATGCTTTTGATTTTGTGTACTGTTAATCCATGTTTGCTCATAGTCTACTTACAAAATAATAAAAAAAAGTTGTATATATAGTGCTGGGCAGCGATTAATTGCATCTGTGAACTGTGTATATTTATTTCACATACTGTATGTACAAATACACACAGGCATGGATATATTTAGGTAATGAAGTTTGCACTGCGCGGTCGCGGTTTTTAAAATTATTGTTGTGTTTATCTAGTTAATTATATTATTCAAAAGGTCATGATTCGCACTCATTAACACACTGCGGAAGCCATTGTGCTGAAACGTCTGAGTTTTGTATCCCCTAAGACTGTAAAATAAAGCTATACAAAGTAATTATTTAATGAGTGTGAATCAAGACCTTCTGAATGGATATATTTAAGAAAAAAATATTTATATTTGGATGTAAAATATATGTGTATATGCTAAAGATTTTCCCAGTGATGGGTTGCAGCTGGAACGGCATCCGCTGCGTAAAGCATATGCTGGATAAGTTGGCGGTTCATTCCGCTGTGGCGACCCAAGATTAATAAAGGGACTAAGCCGAAAAGAAAATGATTGAATGCTAAAGATACTTTGTTAATTTTTTACTTTGTTATGAATTATTTGTTTCTTTACAATTTTTTTTTCCAAGAATTTCTCTCTCTTTTTTTTGCATGTATGTAAAGTCAGTGGGTTTAGTGCTGTTTTGGGCTCCACAAAGCTTTATTGTATGAATAAAACAGCAGAATATCTTTCTTTTTGTGCCCTAATTTATTCTTTTGTCTCAGTGAAGTTGCACTGACACATTCAGTATTATATAAAGCATTAGAAATATAGGTGACTTCCACAGCAGAAAGAGAGTCAAACAGGTTTAGAATGACATGCGCTTGAATAAATCATGATAAAAATTGTATTTCAGAGTGAACTATTGCTTTAATGCAGTGTTTCCCAACCCTGTTCCTGGAGGCACACCAACACTACATATTTTGGATGTCTCCCTTATCTGACCCTTTCTTATCTCATTCTAAAGCTACGGTCAAACCAGAGTTTGTGTGTGCGAAATTCGGTCATGCTACGCTGCGAAAAGGGGCGGGATTAAACAAGATGATTAGACATTAAAAAAAGTGAGCGATAGCTCCATGCTTTAAATTTCTGTCCAGAGAGGTCGTGTTTTGATCCTCGATTGGTCTCACGCAGTCAAGTGATGCGATTTCGCAGGTCAGAGTTTACCAAGCTTGAACTTTGCACCGCAGCAACATGCGAAACTTCGCGTGCATATGAATGGAAGTCTATGGGAGGAAAAGACCAGTGTGACCGCAGCTTTAGTCTAATCTAATGTCCTGATGAGTTGATTCAGGTGTTTTTGATTAGGGAGAGCTTGACAATGTGTGCTGTCAGTGTGCCTTCAGGAACAGGGTTGGGAAACACTGCTTTAATGCATGAAATATTCAAATGCTATAAAAAAAAATCAAAACATGATATTAAATCTTATTTATTTTTCCTCCCTAATAAAATTTAGGAAAATACATCTGTAATTTAAAATGAAAGTATTAAATGGATCCAGTCTTATGTTATGCTGTATATTTGTGGGAATAGCCAACAATACACTGTATGGGTCAAAATGATTTTTATTTTATGCCTACAATGATTTAAATATTATGTAAAGATCATGTTAGATCAAGACAATTAGTACATTTCCTACCGTAGATATAGCAAAACTTATTTTAGATTATTAATATCCATTGTGGCGACACAGTGGCGCAGTAGGTAGTGCTGTCGCCTCACAGCAAGAAGGTAGATGGGTCGCTGGTTCGAGCCTCGGCTCAGTTGGCGTTTCTGTGTTTGGAGTGTGCTTGTTCTCCCTGCGTTCGCGTGGGTTGCTCCGGTTTCTCCCACAGTCCAAAGACATGTGGTACAGGTGAATTAGGTAGGCTAAATTGTCCGTAGTGTATGAGTGTATGTGTGAGTGTGTATGGATGTTTCCCAGACATGGGTTGTGGCTGGAAGGGCATCCGCTGCGTAAAAATGTGCTGGATAAGTTGGCGGTTCATTCTGCTGTGGTGACCTCGGATTAATAAAGGGACTAAGCCGAAAATGAATGAATGAATGAATGAATAATATCCATTGGTAATAACTAAATACGGACTTATTATGATATATGTATTTATTGTCTACAATGATTATTATTATTTTTTAGATATAGTCATATCTCAGCCAAATATTGTTCTGTTCTAATTATTTCATTTTATTACACATTTCATTTAATTTTATTACATATAACTTAATTTGTAAATTAATTATTATTATTGTTTTCTTTGGAAATATATATGTCTTTGGTTGTTACCAACCTGCGGTGAAAATTTCATGTCAACAGCACCTTTAGACATATGTTTTCTGAAAAAAATGGTGACATGTTGAATACTTATTACCCCCACTGTAGAGGAATTTAGTGCAACCCAGCATTTGTTACAATGTGTGTTTTCTTAATATTCAAACTCTTACCTTTACAGAAAGGCACAGGCGCGTTCCAGGTACCATTTCCAGTACATGTGATGGTAGAGAAGCTCTCGGTCTCCATCGTGTAGCCAGGCTGGCACATAAAAGTGATGTTTTGCGCAATAGTAAAGTCTTCACCATATCTCAGTCCATTGGCCGGCACTCCGGGCTCTCCGCAGTTGATCACTGAAAAGCAAAGATTGTGATGTTTAGGGGCCGCTGTGTCGAGTACAACGTGCTATTCTGAGCTAAATTTACCAAGTGCCAAACAGCAATCTTTATTCAATATGTAATGCGGCTCATCAGATGGCAATCATAGCTTTTGATTGAAGTTATCGAAACAAACGTCAGGGAGCCACGCTCACAAATCATCTTTAACAACTCATTTACGCTTACAGCGATCTTTAGGACCCGCGGCTTTTTATTTCCAATGATAGATCTTGTTATTATATAAAGAAATCAATAGCAGCACAGCTCCCTTTCCACTGGCTTCCCAGAGGTGCGACTTCAAATCAATTCCCCACATCTTTTACAATTATCATTCCTTCCAATGGAGAAATAAGAGGCGGCTTGACTGGAAAGATGCGAAAAAGAAATGCGGCGCCGCTGGAATCCTGATGAAACAAATTTGTAGTTTTGCACTTGACAAAACCCCTGTTCGATCAGTGTGTTTATTTAATTATTTCCCCAGCGCTGCAACATCTTAATTTCCCCTATTGATTTATACCGGACCATTACTTATTTGTCACAGCCGGGTTGCCATACGTTTTGTGTCTTTAAAAAAAAATGATGGTTTGTAAAATCCATCAGCGGCCTTGCACGTAAACATGTCAGCTGATAGTGAGAAATGGCTAACGCTAAATGCTAATGCGACTCCTCCTTTGGACACAGTCATGTATCACCGCTTTTGGCCCATTCGATAAACACATGTAGCGCTGCATCCATCAGAGTCAGTCCAGTCAACAGTATATGCTATTGAAAACACCCACAGTTATAACATTCGTGAGCATATGATTATGAATGATAATGTCAACTTAGCGAGACACATTATGTAGGTTAAGCTGTTTTATTGTTGTGCATGAATGTTTGTCATTTCTCAAACTTCTACTACTACTACTACAGTATTGCAGTAGATATTAAACCAATGGATGTGGGTGTTACGATGACAACCATGCCTTGATTTTTAATGATTTAATCAGGACAGTAAGGTCTGACTATGCTTAGACAAAAGTCTTGTCACTTAACAGAAATAATGTCCAGTATAGAATATAAAGTCATGCTGCAGTGGAAACAGAAGGAATATTGTGTCTGACTCCATCATGAGCTTGGAGGACTGCATCCATACATCTCTGCAATGACTCAAATCACTTATAAATAAAGTAATCTGGAATGGCAAAGCAAGCGTTCTTGCAGGACTCCCAGAGTTCACCAAGATGCTTTAGATTCATCGTCAGTGCCTAATCCTTCATCTTACCCTAGACATGCTCAATAATGTTCATGTCTGGTGACTGGGCTGGCCAATCCTGATGCACCTAGACTTTCTTTGCTTTTATGAACTTTGATTTGGAGGCTGAAGTATGAGAAGGAGCGCTATCCTGCTGAAGAATTTGCCCTCTCCTGTGGTTTGTAATGTAATGGGCAGCACAAATGTCTTGATACCTCAGGCTGTTGATGTTGCCATCCACTCTGCAGATCTCTCGCACACCCCCATACTAAATGTAGCCAGCCCCAAACCATGATTTTTCTCTTACTGCACATTAATAACGAATACTGAATAACGAGTTCTGGTTTTTCATATTATGGGCATGTGAAAGCATAACGCAAAAAGACGTTACCATGCCATGGCACAAATTACATCATTCATAAATCAAAAATGATACAAGTAACTTTCTGGATATTGTTTAACTTCATCTAGGAGTTCATTTGACCTTCTGTATGAGATGGTTAGTTTTTAATACAGGTATAACCTGCATCAGACTCACAATATGAATACACTTAACAAAAATAATGAAACAAAAGTCAGAATTGTGATATAAAAACTAAAATTTGCTAAATTACTAGTAACAAAGTCAGAAAGAAAGATAGCTGCAAAAAATAAAGCTGCCATTCTCGCAAGGGAAACTGTTGTATTTTTAAAATGGTTCCTTTATTTAGTTTTAAAGTGCCCTGTAATGAAAATCTGTGTATACCAAGGCATAGTAGAATAATAAAATATCAGTATATGGAAATGGGCATACTGTGAGCCTCAGACACCTCTGTTTTCTCATTTTCATGTAAAATCCATGAGTGTAAAACCCTGGAAGACAACGGGCCAATCAGAAGACAAAACAAACTGTGACAAGACTCATGGGCCATGCCCTCCACATTTGCATGTATGCCTAATTTGGGTCGTTCATTCGGACCTGACGAGCAGTCAAACGCTCTGAGATCATTAATATGCACGCCTCAGGCTGCATTTGACAAGCAACAACGATTTCTAGTGAGACAGCAATGATAATTGTCCTCCCTTAGTTATTCTAAGCGTTTATTTCACTTACTACAAATGTGGGGCTTTTATTTTGAAAACTTGAGCACCAATTTGTTGTGCATTACTGGGCAACCACAGCATGAGGCATGTTTTAAATTCACCTCAGGATGCAAAATGCAATTTACAGATTATACATTTACTAATCTCCACTCTGAAGAGGCATAAATTTAGTTATATCTTTTGTTAATCTATGGTGTTTATTGTGAAATCTGATGCTGTATGTTTCAACAAACACGAGTAGACTGCTGAATCATGTCAAATCGCTCTGCTCAACTGTCATCTGTTCATCCAGAAGTTGATACCAGGGTTGGGCAAGCTACTTGAAAAATGTAGTGAGCTAAGATATTAGCTACACTACTTAAAATGTAGATTAACTACGCTAAAAGCTACACCTTAGGAAATGTAGCAAGCTAAGCTAAAAGCTCCATGGCAAAAGTAGCTTAGCTACATCTAAGCTATTTTTACAATTTTCATTTTTAAATCAAAGCAACTTAAATCCAAGTCAATCATATCTTAGTGATCAATAAAACTGTCAATGAAACATATAAGGCATAATAGTTCAGTTCAGTTATTTACTGCAATTATTATGCTGTACTAAACAGAAACACATTATAGTATATAACAGCTAAAACAAAAAATCCAATAAAACCCAATGTTACACATTTAAAATACTATAGTAATTTATAGTAAAGGGAAATATTTTGGAATAAGTATTATAGTGTATATATATATATATATATATATATATATATATATATATATATACTTATATGTACTAAAGTATTCTTATTTTTTGAGCACAGCATCAGAAATTAAGTTATTGTCTCGTAATGTACTTCTCGAGGTATGGTCACGAGGAATCCTGCTTTAGAAATAACTCCTGTCCCTCAGTCATCTTTCCATCAAGCAAGTTTAACCAGAGGTGGCAGTAACGCGCCAAAAACTTTGTTATTGAACACCGCAAAACAGGAAGAAGAAGAAATCGTCATTCTCGCCATCATATGGATTTACTTTCATTGGCTAGACACCGGCCTCACAGCTCTGTAATTGTCAATGCCGTCACTTATTGATCCGCGATCGGTAAATGTAGCTTGTGTGGACGCTACTACGCTACTTGACTAATAAAATACTTTCGCTACTGAAAAGCTATTGGATTTATAAAGTAGCGATGCTACCGCCACGCTACTGAGAAATGCAGTTAAGCTGGTAGCGTCACTACTTGTAGCGATGCTATCGCCCAACACTGGTTGATACTAATAGGCTCTATGCACCGCTAGAGTTTTAAAGCCAACGATAAACTTCTGGTGAACGCTTAATGTGAGTATTTTTAATTTCACAAGGTTGTTTTTACAGTATTGATGTTCTAATGCAATTACAATACATTCAGTTAAATAGACTTAAGCATTCATTTAGTTGTTCAAGTGTAAAACGAGATGAAAGACCGTTATAACCACTAGCGCCGTCAGTAGTAACAGGCTAGCACAGAAATTCCATTGAAAATACTGGAGTAAAATAAACTTTTAAAGACATGGCGGGGGGAAATGGAATATAATGCAGTGCTGCTTGTCCGATCTGAGACCTACTTCATATCGTATATCTAACAGGCAGTGAAGATCGCTGATTTTGAAAGAAATCTGATCTTAAACATGACAATTTTGTAATGGAAAGACAGGTCACCGGAAGCCCTTGGGCTGCCTGGCTAAAAATGAAAAGTCTGAGTTCATATAGCCCATTCTTGGCTGGGTTTTCTTTGACTGTAGCTTCAAAATACAACGCCATACACTCTCTTTTGTCAAGTTTAATTATAGTTTAGCCTTTATCCACAACAGATCTGGTGAGCACAATAGGTTAACAGTGCTCTGATTGGGTTTATATTTGTCCGTGTTCAGCGTACATCATGCTGTGTGTGTGTGTCAGCAAGAGCAGAGCATCAGAGCGGAGCTCATTAATATTCACGACACAAACCATATATGGTCAATCATGGACCTTCTGATTCTATGGGTATTTTATGGAGCAAAAAATAAGCTTAAAAAAACATTTCTGGAGATTTTTGGAACTTACCAAAGCCATAAACCTACAATGTAGATATCAGAGAACAATTTAACTTATTAAACCAATGCAGTATATGGCTCCTTTAAATATCAATAAATATCAAACAAAAAGTTTTGTTTACAGTTGTGTAAATGCTATGTATTTGGTATTTATGTAATGCAGTATTTGGCTTACAGGTGCAGTTTGGTGCAGTGCCAGACCAGGTACCATTCGCTTGGCACTGTCGCGTGGTGGAGCCGCTCAGCAGGTATCCGTCCATGCAGGAGTAGATGACAGAGTGTGAAAAGGTGGTGCCGTCCAGTCGATATACCCGTCCATTACTGGGAGTCCCAGGGTTTCCACATTGCACCGCTGTAGAGTTTTAAAAGAAAAAGCTCTTTAGAAAGGGAGCCCACATTTGATCAACTTTCTTGTCATTTAGTAAGCCACCACAGTGTTGCTGTTTTTTTTTTGTGTGCTTTATAACTTGTTCACAGAGGTATTTTATTTTTCCCTATTTGCGTACTGTGACCTGCTGCATCACTTTGTGTCAGTTTGACCCAGAAGCACAAACACTTGTATTGTATGTACTGAAGCTAAAAGAAACGCCTCAACTTTCTTATTATATAATTACTATATCTCGATGAGGTGCAATTATTTATGTGACACCTGTCAGACGCTTATAAGACTTATTCATTTTGGGGTCATTTTTTGTGTGTGAAAGAAATAAATAATTTTATTTAGCAAGCATGCAATAATCAAAAGTGACAGCAAAGACTATTATATTGTCACAAGATTTATATTTCAAATAAATGTTGTTTTTTTTCCTTTTGAAAAATGCATCACAACAATGAAGGATTTTCAACATCATAATGTTATTTGAGCACCAAATCAGACCCAAATCACACCAAATCTTACAACTTGACCGCAATATTTTCTTGTGTTTATTGTGATGATGATATCAGTGATGGTAATTCTGAGAGACAAAAATCTCCTGTATCTTTAAAGAGAAGTATAAACTTTCCTTTTTTTATAACCAAAAATAAGATGTGCGAGAACATTCTTTCATATGCTGTAATAGCTGTTATTCATACTGGAAACTAGAGGGCGCAATGGTGCACAAACTCCACATAAGCATTACAGAAGTTAAAACATTCAAAAAAAAGTTAGAAATGCTTAAACAAATTAAAGATGAAGACAATAAACTTTCTCCTAATTTTTTGTTCCTATTTTTATATATACATCCTAATTTATATTTTGAAGGTCTATTTGACACTTAACAACGAAGTAATGATACTGAAAATATTTAAATATATCCAATACAATTATTTAACACTGTATCTTAATGTTGGGCAGAGAGTACTTTTGAAACCATTTTTTTACCAAACCTAAACTTTTTAACAGTACACTATTCATTGTTAAGCCACCAGCAACTGCTGTATATAGTAATAATATTAATAATAATAATAATAATAATAAAAATGTGCATGGGGTGGCACGGTTGCTCATTGGTTAGCACTGTCGCCTCACAGCAAGAAGGTCGCTGGACAGTGTATGAAACATTTGCTGGAATAGTTGGCGGTTCATTCCACTGTGCTGACCCCTGATGAAGGGACTAAGCCGAAGGAAAATGAATGAATAATGTGCACTTTCACTTTCATGCGGTTGTACAGTACATGAACAGATTTCTGCAATCAAAAAGATCACATATATATAATGCACTTCCCAAGTGTCTTGCCCAGGCGTGTGTCTTTGTCATGTTCCTTAGTCTCAGAAGGCAAGCACACAGTCTGTTCATTGACCGTCCAATGCATGTTGCTAACAAAACTGTCTAAGTAGGTGGTTCTTGGCAATTATAAGTGGAAATAAGTGGATCAGACCATATGCTGCTGAGTCAAAGGTCTGCCTACATGAGACTATGTGCTTTTAATTAGTAATACAAAACTCTCTACTAGAAGCATCCGTAATTGAATTTAATTCAGACATAGTCTTATCAGTTATACCGCATGTTTCTTTTTTTAAGTAGCTTCCTCTACACTGCATTTGATTGCGGTGAATAAAAAATGGTTGTTGACTTCTGTTGGCTATTCATTCATTCATTTTCCTTCGGCTTAGCCATTTTATTTATCAGGGGTCGCCACAGCGGAATGAAGCACCAACTATTCCAGCATATGTTTTATAAGGATGCCCTTCCAGCTGCAACTCAGTACTGGGAAACACCCATACACTCGCATCCACACACACTCATACACTACGGCCAATTTATTTTATTTAATTCACCTATAGCGCATGTGTTCGGACTGTGGGGGAAACCGGAGCACCCGGAGGAGAACACGGGGAGAACATGCATCTCCACACAGAAACACCAACTAGCCAAGCTAGAATGCGTAACTTTTTGATTTAGTGGCTAATTCGTACCAATTCATACAATTTGCTACGACTTGCTCATCACCCACAGACGATTGCGTTTAGGGGTTTGGATGGGTGCCACGCCTCCTTTTTAAAATTGTACATTTTTGTACAAGCGAACTCGTACGAATTAGCCACTGAACTGACAAAACGTAAAATGCTTACCTTTTCTCGTGAGATCAGGCTCTATAAACAAGTGAAGGAGGTCGAGCCTTCTCATTCATGGCTCCTAAACTCTGGAATAGCCTTCCTGATAATGTGCGAGGCTCAGACACACTCTCAATTCAAAACTAGATTAAAGACCTATCTTTTTAGTAAAGCATACACTCAATGCATCACATAACGATATAATGCATGAACGTGCTCCACGCAGGTTTCTGCATCTCGTTTATATACACTATGAACAGCAGCTACACTAATTATTCACTATATTCTCTATTTCCACCTGGGGATACTCATCCCGAGGCCCTCAGACTATGCAGCACCACTGATGTGATCCAAGACCCGCGAGGAGATGATCCCAAGGTTTCCATAATCTCGGACCAGGCCATATCCTGAGCAGCTGCTGTGGTGGCCATAGAGAGCATGAGACTGATTCCTGTGAGACTCCAGGGACAGACGAGTCTCGCTGACGTCCAGCTTCTCCAGCCTCCGGTGTCTAGACTGCAGCTCTGCACAAGACGTTCAGCCAGAGGAGAAATGGTCGTGCCCAACTGAGCCTGGTTTCTCTCTAGGTTTTTTAATTCTTCACTTTCGCCAATTGGTGAAGTTTTTTCCTCGCTGCTGCTGCCACTGGCTTGCATGGTTCGGGATCTGTAGAGCTGCGCATCGATGGATTTGCTCTTCAGTGTTTGGACTCTTAGTAGTGATTATTAAACCACACTGAACTGAGCTAAACTGAACTGAACTTAAACTCTGAAAACTGAACTGACACTGTTTCTATTTACTATGATCTTCTATGTGAAGCTGCTTTGACACAATCTACATTGTAAAAGCGCTATACAAATAAAGGTGAACTGAATTGAATAATACATACATACATAGGCTTTTAAAAATCAAAATATTAAAAACTTTTATGGATTAAACACGTGATAAAAGTCCTTAAAATCAGTTGCGTGATATCGAAATACTTCTCTGTGTCTCGTTGAATCAACGCCACAAAGAACTCACGTGCTTCTGAAGGCCAAAGGGCTCCAACCTGCTACTAGCAAAGCCAGATGATGGACAACCGATGGGAAGATAGCGATGGTCTGAAGGAGCGGAGATCATTAGAGAGACGTCTCTGACCATGTAATGACTACGATAAGGGACAGTGACTATAACAGAATGAGGTATTAGTGCCTGTAAGCCTTAAATGAGTGGGGATGAAGTTTAAAGATATGGTTTGACAGGCTTGTAGATCATAGCAGGGCGGCGAAACAGAGAAAATGAAAAGAACAAAAAACCCGGAGAGCTCTTTACTGCCGTCGTGATGCTGCTTGAGTGAATTAACCGGCTGAGAAACCTATTAAACCGCCAAGCCAAATGCTTTTTTGGTTGACTGCAATGGAGGAATGCTGGCGTCCTTTCAGGATGGACTCATCTGTCTGTGCGGTTGTTAAAATGACAGCGTTTGCGGTTCGCCTCCATGACAGGGAACTCCTTTTGTCTTGCTATGACCATTGTGATTCCCAAAGGGCTTGTCATGTTTTGCGGCTTGTGGGACGGATTATTGTCCATCTCCTTCCCCCTCAATTAGTCACTGTTCCCGCATCCCGCCGCCAATTGGCATCTCTCAGGAATGATTTCCGCACAATAGCTCGGGTCATGAGCTGAGGGAGACGCAAGCCCTGGGAGAAACACCATTAGTCAAGTCTCGGAGCAAGAAAACAAGATGGTGCATCGTGTTTCTGAAGAAAACACCGGCTGCACGTCTCTGCAAGTGGATAGTCATCTTTCATTTGTGCTGTAGACTTTACAGCCTGGGGGAAAAATGTGGGTTTATTACGTGGTGTGGGACTCTCACAACTGTACAGCCGTAACAGGCTCAAATAAAACATCGGGTAACAATGTGGACGGTGATATATTATTTATCAGGTAGTTGATTTTATTGTTTGTCACTGATAAATGGCAACTTTATAGTATAATAAAGACGCCGTTTGCTTCTAGGGGTAGGATGCAGTGTCATTATTAAAACGAACAGGAAGGTCTTCTGTGCAGCACTACTGAAATAACAAGGAAAAGCTTGTTAAAGAGTTTAAATAGGGTCCATTATTAAATGTGAATAAACGGGAAAGAAGCAGTTCATGGTTTTCCATCTTCTGCTTTTAAAATCACCCTCAGCCGCTCATGAGAAATCATTTTGCTTTCGTTATTATTATAAATCTTCACTATAGCAACCAGAAACCATCAGGGTTTTTTTAAAAATAGAAAGCATTAAATATGTTTAAAAGTAGAGATGCACAAAATGTGAAGTCATTAGAGATCTGGTTGGTTGTTTTCTCTTTCTGTGATGAACAGATTCATTTTTCGGTGTCGCATGAGCAGTCAGAAATCATTATAATGTGCTTATTTGGTGCTCAAGAAACATTTCTTATTATTAATACTATTATTATTGTTAATAATACACCAGTGCTGCCTAATATTTTTATATGATTTGTGAAATCCATCAATTTTTCCGACTCTCTTTTCTTTAAAGGTGCTGTGTGTAAGTTTTTGACTCTTCTAAAACATAAAAACACCATAATATATTTGCAGATATTTCAGAAACATGCTTAGTGAACATTCTTGTTTATCTGAAAAACAATGCTGAAGTCAGATATTCTGCTTTGAAATTTGTGCATTACATTTTGGTCATTTAACCTGCCCAAATGCCAGTTTAGCCAATTATATTTCAGCACCCCGGGTTGCCTTGGTGGAAAACGGCATATTTCATTCATTCAGTCATGAAGGCTTTCCGTGACCAAAATGGGACCTCTGGAGGACAGTAACAGCCTCAGAAATGAGAAGCAGATTCAGAGTTCCACATGAGGAGTTACATTGTAACCCCGTGTCCTAACAACAAGCTACACGACGAGATATACAGTGATAAGCAATCTAGGTGTTTGCACCAGATGAAACACGACAGAAATTGAAATACAGCCATTCTGAAGCACTGAATAGCGCACTCACTCCACTCCAACAAAATGGTAAGGTTTATAATCTAATTAATACATATTAATCTTCTTTAACATTATTAAATGTACATGCTGAATCACTGATATTAGTCACAGTTTATTTTATTTTCAAGATCTGCTGCTGCTTTCAGTATATGGCAATACATGTGATGTAAAATGGCATTCAAACACACATTTTTAGCATTTAACACTGAATAAAGCACATGAGGTGTACTTGATCATTGTCATAGTTTGTCCTGTTATTCAGGTGCAGGAAATAGACTTTCTCTAGGCGAAAATAGGCATTTCTAAAATATATATTTCAGGTGTTCAGACAAAAACTCCTTTTAATATGTAAAATATTCATTCTATCGAGTGCCATTGCTTTTATTTAGAACATGGTTTAAATCAGCCTTTAGGCTAGATAGTCAATCTCGCTCTTGTTGGTGCTGTCAATCTGGCAGTCTGCGCTAGTGCATTTTGAACAATCGGTGCCTAGTTCAACCACTGGGCATCAAACTTGCATACTGCACCTTTAATGAACGGAAAGAGCAGCATTTAATTAAAAATTAAATATTTAGAAATTTTATACATTTTTACTTTTACTTTGGATCAGTATGATGGTTCATTTTTGAAAAAAATAAAATAAAACAAATAATAATAATAATAAAATAATATTTGACTAGATATTTTTCAAGACACTTCTATACAGCTTAAAGTGACATTTAAAGGTTTAACTAGGTTAATTAGGTTAACTAGGCAGGTTAGGGTAATTAGGCAAGTTATTGTATAAAGATGGTTTGTTCTGTAGACAATTAAAAAAATATAGCTTAAAGGGGCTAATAATTTTGACCTTAAAATGGTTCATAAAAAATTAAAAACTGCTTTTATTCTAGCTGAAATAAAACAAATAAGACTTTCTCCAGAAGAAAAAATATTATAAGACATATTGTGAAAATTTGTTTGCATAGTTAAACATCATTTGGGAAATATTTAAAAAAGACAGAAAAATGTACAGGGGGTTTAATAATTCTGACTTCAACTGTATATATATATATCCCCAGTGGAAAGTTAAGGCATAAGTAACATTAGTTAACATTAATTTCTGAAAAGTGTTTATAAATATTAAGTTAATGTTAATTCATAAAAATGTAAATGTTTGTAAGCTCAGGTCCATTAAAAATTAATATGTATAGCTATTAATTATAATAATAAATGTAAATGCTGACATTGACATCAATAAATACATTTCATCACTACATCATGCTAACTAATGTAGCAAAATAATGCTAACAAACAAAACCTGTTTACAAAAAATATTAAACTGACCAGAAACATGTTAGAAATAATTATTTATCAATTACTAATTCTTGTAAAAGGTTACTTTCACAGTCATGAAATGTAAAATGTTCAACTGGTTGACTTTAGTTACTGAGCTAACTAATATGAATTAATAAATAAACATTTGTTACAGCAGTTTTAAAGTGTTAACTAAGAAAAACACATTTTTTTCCTTGTTGGTTCAGTTTAAAAGTAAATGAATTAAAAAACACATTAATTAAATGATGCGCACTGAAACAAAGTTATTCATTGCGTTTACTTTTTATTTTTTTAGGCAAGTGGTTGCAAACAATTTATACGGGCTGAATTTAAACAAACTAATTGAATTTAGTAATGTCCAACTTGATTTGTTTGTTTAAATTCAGCCCGTACAAATCGTTTGCAACCTTACCTTATAGACCATTTCAATGTGGTCATGTCATTGTCCCATGAACATTTCCTGCTTATCAAACTATTTCATAACTGTAACAAGAGACAATTCAATCATAACTTAATGTTAAAACAGCTCTCATAACATTGGTTATCAACATGCAGCTCTTTCTGGATTCTCAGAAGCTATAGGACCATTGTTTTTGTTTACATCCCTCAAAATGGTAGTAAAAAATGTAGTAAATCTAATGAATCATTTTGTTCAGTGTGTTTCTTACGTTTGCAGGAGGGTTGCGTCCCGGACCACGTGCCGTTTGGGAAGCACATCCTTTCTGCCGAGCCGAAAAGATCGTATCCCACTGAGCAGCTGAAGTGCACTTTGCTACGTATCCGAAAGTCACTCTCGTCTCTGCTGCCGTGGGATGGTGTGCCCGGGTCACCACACGTCCCAGAAGAATCACCTACAGGAACAAAAAAAAAGAGAATAGATCTTGAAAAAGAGGTGAGGGTCACTCCAACTGTGCCTCGATTTCCATCTCCCCAATGCATACGGCTTAAAATACTGCATAAAATATAAAACGCCTCATTTTATCAAAGGAAACTAGACTAGTTTGAACTCTTTTAGTACAATATCGCCATTGAGAGAATGTACAGGGTGAATAAATGTACTTTTACTCTCTAAATTTACTACTTTGGACTGTGACGATGTCACCCTCTAAAATGAAATAAGACAAAAACATCAAAATATGTAGGCTAGGCGGCAAAGACTCAAAATGGTGACAAGAATTAAAACACGGGAAAACATATGCTTCATAAAGCTCGTGGAAGAATAAAGACTCTGCAATGTGAAGGTGAGTCCATGTAATCAGTGAAAACGAGCCACAGCTGTTCTTATTGTCAGCTGTTGCAAGAGTAGATGAGTGCAAAGAGTTCTGGGAGTTGTAGTTCGTTGGGAATACCGAAAGTAATCTCCAGTGGAGAAAACACCGCTGGTGATCACAATAGTGTATTTCTACATTTAGATTTTTCATACTTCAGTTGTATTGAAATTACTGTTGACAGCTGGATCAATAAATGTAAACATCATATGTGATTGTACACATCACTTTACAGAGAGCTTGAAACAATTTTTCCATTAAAAAATACTGTTTTAATTGTTTTTTTAGCTTAAAGTTTTTTGTTTTTGTGTCCTCAACTTCACTTTCCACCCTGTTGGTCTTTTGTAATTTGTTCAACGAATTATGAATAACATCATCATCTTGGATATGACATGGCATCGCTGGAAAAACAACAGTGCAAACATTAGTAATCGAGCTAATGAATTATGATTATTTATTTTTTTTAGCACTGACTGACTTGTTTCACTCCAAAACATTTCACATTTCCAAAAAAACATACAAGAAGTAATAATAAAAAATAAAAACAGAAAAAAACATGTTATTTTTTACCATCGCACAATTAATTAAAAATTAAAGTACTTCAATTTGAACAGCATAATTGTAAAAAAATAAAACATGCATATGCATTTTACATGAATTCACGATATCTCTGAACATGAATGTCAAAAAAACTTGCATTAAAAATAGCATTTTGAAACGTAGCACTGACTGTAGAAATATTAAAATCATTATTCAAAACCAAATCAAGGGTGTAGGTCACGCTCTGCCAAAATTTATTACATTTAAATTAAAATTAATTATTAAAAATAAAATTCATTCATTTTCTTTTCGGCTTAGTCCCTTTATTAATCTGGGGTCGCCACAGCGGAATGAACCGCCAACTCATCCAGCATATGTTTTACGCAGCGGATGCCCTTCCAGCTGCAACTCATCACTGGGAAACATCCATACACACTCATTCATACACATACACTACGGACAATTGTAGCTTACCCAATTCACCTGTACCGCATGTCTTTGGACTTGTGGGGGAAACCGGAGCACCTGGAGGAAACCCACGCGAACACAGGGAGAATATACAAACTCCACACAGAAATGCCAACTGACCCAGCTGAGGCTTGAACCAGCGACCTTCTTGCTGTGAGGCGACATCTATTACAACTAACAAATAACATATATTTTCTTTTTATATTCAATGCATTCTGTTTATATATTCAGACCCTAAAGTTCAAAAAGCTACTGCATCATAGATCTATCTGACAGAAATATCAATATAGGATGCAGAATGTTGGATGCAGGATGCACTGTAAAAAATAAAATCACCATTTGTTCAGCACACTGTACTTTTTCTGTCATATATACTAAGAAATGGGAATATTGATTTATTAATATTGATACTATTGATCTACATAAAAATATATGTTATGTCAACAATATTCACTAAAATATTATTGTCTACATGTTTAACAGAGTTTTCTGGACAAACATCTTTGTGTTGAAAAGAATGTTGATATTTAAATAATTTGCGCATGCGTGATGCGACCACCGAAAACTGAGCTTGTTTATCTGTTGCTTCCAAGAAAAATAAATGGGAGAAGTTGTAAGAGGGGTGACACAGTGGCGCAGTGGGTAGCACAGTCGCCTCACAGCAAAAAGGTCGCTGGTTTGAGCCCCAGCTAGGTCAGTTGGCATCCCTGTGTTCGCGCGGGTTTCCTCTGGGTGCTCCAGTTTCCCCCACAATCCAAAGACATGCAGTACAATTGTGTGAGTGGGAATGGGTGTTTCCCAGTTTTGGGTTGCAGCTGGAAGGGCATCCACTGGGTAAAACATATGCTGGATGAGTTGGCGGTTCGTTCCACTGTTGAATAAAGGGACTAAGCTGAAGGAAAATGAATGAAGTAGTAAGTTTGTGTTTGTCATTTGTAAGTAAAATTATTCAAAACAAACTATTATTAATTGCTTTAGGTCATGTGACAAGAATATCTTTATTAGTAAAATACAATAATCAACATTGCATGAATAAACAAAATGATGTTATCTGAACAACATATTGTAACTGAGAAGAACTTAAAACGGTTGTTGAGACAACTCAAAGGGCACTATCATACACCCGGCGTGTTTGCCCCAATGTGTTGCTATTTTCAGACCAGCGCAACCTTAATTTTGTTTTAATAGCAAATTTATTTGTGCCACTTTGTGAACTGATGAGCATGTTAAGGTGCATTATTGGCACGTTGCTATTTTGAGGAACTAAAATAGACTGTTCAATAGACCAGTTAAAACCAGTGCAGAGCATGTTAGTTGTGCACATTGCTTAAAACACGCAGCAATGTTCAGCAATACACAAATATCTTTACAAATAGAATTAAAGGATTAAAATATTACAAAAATTATTATTTTCTACAGAAATATACCACTGCCTTCATGCCTTCTTCATCTCAGGGGGCTTTTTTAAGTTTATTCATGACAACTTGCTCTTGTATAATGTTATTATTACTATTAGTAGTATTATTTATATTGGTTTTATTAAAAAAAAGCTTAGATTTGTCCACCTTTCAGGTTTTGGACCATATGAGGCATAGCATGTGTGTTTGGATATAACTCAGTTTTTAGACCACACTTCATTATTATTGTTCATTTATTCGTTTGCTGGAAATTAAAACTGAATTTAGAAATAGTTTTGAAACAAATCTTTGTGCTTTAGAAATGAAATTAATTCTGTAGGCTGATGGATGTCTGTGCATAACCTACAACACGGTTTCCTTATCCACGACATAGAGAAAGAGAGAGTAAAAGTAAAGGCTGATAGGAGGAGGTTCGTTCTTTATCCTCGCGCTACAGATGAGCTGTTTAACTGTTCTCTCGCTAGTGAATCGTTCAGTTTTTCCACTTACAAAGTCCGCCATGTAAATAGCAAATGCGTCATGGTGCGACACAACTGACTCTTAAAGGGAATGTGAGATGAGACTCTGATTGGTTTATTCTCAAAACACACCCATAACTCATTAAGAGGATACGCTCAACCCTGTTAGACCATGCGCCGGGGCACAGAGCCTGTTTTTCCATCCTTAAAATAGCGAAAGGGGATTCAGATACACTCTTAATGCTTTTGCGCCTAGATCATTAAAATAGAGCTCAAAGTTCTTACTGCATCAAGTTGCCTTGTTTTTTTATGTTTTCTCAACAACAGTTTCTTTAAAAGTGAAATGCACCACTTTACCCTATTCTACTGTCAAATGAAGAAAAAAGAAAGACTAGTCCCTCTCTTGTTTTGCAAGCCTCTCGGGATGTAATCTTGGAGGAGGACAGCTTTTTCTTTTTCCCGTCATGCACTCAAGGCTTTGCTACGGCTCTCTGGAAATTGATATTCCTGATTGATTCCTGCTGCTTCCATATATCTGAGCTCGGGGCCTGCAGCCTTGCACCTCACCTGAACCTGAGCTCCATTCATCATCCACACACACATTCACACTCATACAGACCTTATGAATACAGAAAGTGATCGGCTGTGATTGTGTCACGTCGTGCAGCAGCTTCACATTCAGCGTCTACAGACAAATCGCTTGCTGTTGGAAACCTGAATACCACACAGTGTTTGAAACCACGACTTATTGCTGGAACTCTGAATATTACAGCTAAAATAGATCAGCTGTGTGTGTGTTAAAATGCACATAAAATATCTGTAAATTAGCAGTTCTCTGTATTTTGTGATTTGTTTTTATTTTAGCTTACATTTATTTATGCTACTGAATTGCATTATGGGACTTTGATCTGCCTTCTAACAACTTTTAGCCCTGAAAAGTTGGAAAAAAGTGACTTTTATGAACATTTTTAATAGTTTAAAGTGATATAATGTCTGGGTTGGTGTTGTATATTACAAATAGTCTTCGCTGCAACTTGTAACGCAGTGATATCATGTATATACACTACGTCAAGTGCATTTAAGTGCGCATGTGATTTAGCTACTGCATGGCTGTGTCCGAAATCGCATACTTCCATCCTAGAATGTGCTTTTCTAACAGTCGTGTAATAAAATCAAATTCACTCAAATAGTGTCCATTACTGTCCTCTGATTTACACTCTTGAGCTAAAGGTGGCGGTAATGCAGCAAGACGCTGGATGCCATCCACCGTAAAAAGAAGAAGCAGAACCATAGACATCTATTATATTGTCTATATTGTAACCCGCATGCTTACAGTGATGGTTGAGTTTAGGGATGGGGTAGGTCTAGACCAGGGGTCACCAAACTTGTTCCTGGAGGGCCGGTGTCCTGCAGATTTTAGCTCCAACTCTAATCAAACACACCTGAACAAGCTAATCAAGGACTTACTAGGTATACTTGAAACACCCAGGCAGGTGTTTTGAGGCAAGTTGGAGCTAAACCTTGGAAGGATACCAGCCCTCCAGGACCGAGATTGGTGACCCCTGGTCTAGACGGTAATAACACACACTGTAATGTGTAATTTAATAAATAATACAAATAATTCTAATTTCTAGCGACAAATGCTTGCATATGCACGTCGACTTAATGGACATAAGCGTTCGCACGCATTCATTCATAATTTAGTGTAAATACTACAGGAGGTGCTACGCATGTGCGCTAACACATACATGACGTCAACATACAAGACGTCGACATATGTTTTCGTCACTGCGCTACAGGCCGCAGTGAGGGGTGTCTTGTATATTATGCTACAAACACCTTGTAATAAACTGCCAGTACATTTTCTGTCATTCAACAACTTATTTGTTATACATTATATTACTTCAAACTACTAAAATGTCAATAAAAGTCACTTTGTTAAACTGTAGAGTAAAAATTAACATCAAAAGTCGACAGAGCAGAGATCAACATCCCCTAACGCAATTCACAATTTTGTCAACACAAAATTGTTAACTAACAGATATTTTGGGGAGTGTAGAGTCGCTCCCCATATCCTAATTTGCTGTTTCCTACTTTAGTCCACTTAAAAGGAGTGAATGGAAATAAATCAGTGAATAAATATTAACTCCAATTGCATGCAGTCTCCATTAGAAATAATGTATTTGAGTTTGCAAATATCATGATATCTGAATGGTATCTCGTTTTCCATTACCCATGCTGCACTCTCTGAAATAAAGGTACAAGAGCTGTCACTGGGGTGGTACCTTTCCAAAAGATACACATTTGTACCTAAAGGGTCCATAATGGAACCTCAAAAACTTATATTTGTACCTAAACATTTTAAGAGGTACACTTTTATACTTTTTAGACACTAATTTGTACCCTTGAGGTATTAATAGGGACCCTTTAGGTACAAATGTGTAGCTTTTAAAAAGGTACCACCTAGGCTTGGGCGGTATTCAAATTTTGATACCATCAAACCTCCTCCCTATTTTACCTCGGTACACGGTATTACATGCATAATAAAAAAAATGATGATGTAAGGCTCAGACAGCGTCACCAAGCTGTTGGCTTGTGCCTAAACCATTCAGAAACTGAATACAGTACATGCGACCTCAGGTTTGCGGTCACCTGTTTGTCTTGTTCGAGATCTGTGCAGGAGGCTCTCTCTCTCATTCACACACATACACACACACACACACACACACACACACACACACACAGACAGCACCAAACAAGCGACACACAGCATGACGCTCTCTCTCAGTCACACATACACGCACACGCACACACACACACACACACACACACACACACACACACACACACACACACACACACACACACACACACACACACACACACACGCACATATATAAACAGCATCAATGCGCGCATGCTCGCTCACTCGGGAGCGATATTGTTAGACCGCCCGCTCCCGTTTAAATTACATCAGCGTTACCGACCGCTCCCGTGCTTTACTCAGAAATTTATTCCCGCACCGCAATAAATCTGGTCGGGTCCCGCAATACAGCAGTGGGGATGCAGACCTCTAGTTCGTATTTATGATGTCTCCCTTCTCGTTCGGTCGAAACCTGAAATACTGCCAAACTGCAGAGGTTGTGTTCTTTTTCAAGACCAGGTCACTTGGTGCGCGACTCGTTATCTTTCCTCACCTCTCTCTCTCCTCCACACTGTCCCGTGATGACAATCACGCATACGCATTTTTAGGCATTAAATAAATTTTATTTCATATTTAATACTTGTCTCCTATACAAGTACATTGTTTTTATGACGGTATAATGGTATTGAAACTGACACCGTTGCTATTTTTAGATCCCGCGGTATACCATATTACCATCCAAGCCTAGTACCACCCCAGTGAGAGCTCTCGTACCTTTATTTATGAGAGTGTAGATAGAGGATTAAGTGCTGTATTTCCATTCTAAATGAAGTCACATTGCACAAAAGGTGCACTGTCAAAATGGCCGTGATTTCCATGGTAAACAGCTCTAAAAATGCTACAGTAAAAATAAATAACCTGGTCAAAGTCGATGATTATTTAACAAAATTGTCAGAAATATATAGAATAGAGATGATACACATTTATAAATAATAATAATTTCTTAGATTTATATAGCGCTTTTCTTAGTGGTGTAGCGCTAAGAACATGCGTGGGCCCACCCGCAAGAGTGGGTAGTTGGGATTGTTGAGCGCCCCCTGCTGGTATGAATAACACCACTTCCGGCAGCAACCTATAGCTTTCCCATGTGGTCTCCCATCCAGGTACGGACGGGCGCAGCCCTGCTTAGCTTCAATAATTTTAAAACTGTGTAATTTGCATGAATATGACATCTGTTTTCAGGAAATTATTTATACTGAGACTATTATTTATAGTCTATCATTATTTATACTGAGACAACACTAATATCATTTATTTTTAAATTGTGCACTCTGAAACTTTCCAAAAGTTCCAAAATTTTGCTCCCCAAAATGCCAAAACATTGTTAGTTTGCGTCCTACAAATGTCTTCCAAGGTTTTGAGGGTCATCTTGTATAGTAATGTTTTTCTTCAGCCACTAGAAAAGTGTGACCAGCAGCACCCCAAAGGTAAACACACTTAATATAAAAGTGCCCTCCCGCATCAGGTCAGCCAACATCTATGTCAAAGGGACCGGCCGGCTCCATAAACAAGCAATGATTTATTTAAGAACAGGCAGCTGTATGAAGACAGATCTCCAGATCTAATTCATCAGCATGTCTGCAGAGTTCAGTAGGCAGGGCTAGTGGCTCGCGGCCCAGGGGACAGATTAAAATGGCTGTTATTAAAGTACTGCAGGCTGTTCCTCTAACTTATTAATACCTCAGTCGGCTGCTCCTGCGGCTCTTGACCCTTGCATGACTGGAAGACTGCAAACTTTCTTGTAAATCGCATACATGCAGCATATAACACTTCTTAGGGCTCCACCACTGATACACTGTGACAGTGATGTGTAATTTTCATGGGGATTGATAATACAGGCGCCTTTTATTTTCACTTTAATGTAGTTAAATAGTGCACCCTTGCAAAAATGAAAAGTCTGTCATCATTTGCAGTTGAAGACAACTTCCTTAAATATTAGCCTCACTGTGAAGTCTTTTTCAAATATTTACTAATTTAATTAAAGGACATTCTTACAGTACATCCTATTACATTTGTGTCTTGTGGTACAAGTTTTATTTCTTTTAGTTTAGCTGGAATAAAAGCAGTTTCTTTACATAAAAAACAAAGGTCAATATTATTATCCATCTTTAAAATATATTATTATTTTTTGATTGGCTAGAACTAACCACTGTTGTCCAACGACATGCTTAAATTACCTAACTTGCGTGGTTAACCTAATTATCCCATTAAATCGCACTTTTAGTTGAATATTAGTATAACTAGTAAAAATATTAAGAATTGTCATCATTGCAAAGACATGACATTAGTTATTAGAAATGAAGTTTTATTAAAACAAATAGGTCTTAAGCTCTTGGGAAATATTTATATAAGAATTAAGTTATATTTTTTCCTTCAACTGCATGTATAATGTCATTCAAAAATTGTAAAGTCTATTTTAATGTCTTTTTTTGCAATGCTGCTGACCCCCACAAGAGAATTAATCCTGTTAAATTACCCCCCCCCCCCCCCTCAAAAAAATAATTAAAAAAATAAATAAAAATAATGAGTCGATACATTTTTATAGAAGATACGCACTAAAATATAGTTGAGTATAATAAAACCTGATATACCAAAGAAGCAGGAATAATTTGATGACATTAAAAGACTGCACCTAAATATACCAGTGAGCTAGGGAACACTTCTTAGGGCTTCACCACATGGATATAACAGGTTCCTAATATCACCACCTTAGGATTGGATCCCAGTTTATCCAAAAAAACGAAGAGTCTGCCATTATTTATGTATCATCAAAAGGAGATATTTAGAATTTCCTTGCCAATAAAGCACTAGAGTGCAAAAGATAATGGTTGCCATACTTTTACATTTTTTAAAGGCCCTAAAATATCATTCAGTGAAACAAAAGTTTCTGCACCAAATAATAAACCGTTGTCATGCATATTTAGAGCAAGAATAATCTGATGATGCATTAAAAGAAACACTCCATTAAAGCATCGCAGTGTAGATAATCTAGTGAACACTTCGTTGGGCTCCAGCATGTGCGGAGATGCATTGTGACAACGGTGTGTCATTATCTTGGGGCTTGTGAACACTTATTAGTGCTCAAGCACATGGATTAAACAAGTGCCTAAAATCCCTTTAGGATAGTTATACAGTTTATCCAAAAAAAATGAAAAGTGCCATTATTTATGCATCATCAAAAATTATTTTTAATTATTATTTTTGTCAGGGTTTTCACCTTTAAAGGACAGGACAGTGGAGAGTATTGACAGGAAAGTGTGGGGAGCAGAGAGAGGGGAAGGATCAGCATAGGACCTCGAGGCGGGAATCGAACTCGGGTCACCGTGAGCACCGGAGTGCATGTGTTGACACACTAACCACTATAGGGAGGTAAAATAGCACTAGCATTCATCCACTTTAATTTGTCTTTTTTAAGAGTTAATAAAAATGTAAAAATGGCCTTAAAATGTCATTCACAAAAGTTTCTACACCAAATAATAAATCCTTGTCATGCATATTTAGAGCATGAATAATACTTTGATGATATATTAAAACACACTCTCCATTAAAGGATCACAGAGTAGATAAGCCTGTGAACACTTATTAGTGCTCAAGCACATGGATTAAACAAGTGCTTATAATCTCTTTAAGATAGTTATACAGTTTATCCAAAAAATTAAAAAGTTTGCCATTATTTATGCATTATCAAAAGAGGATATTTAATTTTTTATGGTAAAATAGCACTAGAATTCATCCTGTTAAATTTTTCTTTCTTTTAAATGTCCATAAAAATGTAAAAATGGCAATAAATGTCATTCAGCGCACCAAAAGTTTCTACACCAAATAATAAATCCTTGTAATGCATATTTAAAGCACTAATAACCTGATGATATATTAAAACACACTCTCCATTGAAGGATCACAGAGTAGATAAGCCTGTGAACACTTATTAGTGTGCAAGCACATGGATTAAACAAGTGCCTAAAATCTCTTTAAGATAGTTATACAGTTTATCCACAAAAATTAAAAAGTTTGCCATTATTTATGCATCATCAAAAGAGGATATTTACATTTCTTTTTGGTAAAATAGCACTAGAATTCATCCCGTTACATTTTTCTTTCTTTTAAATGGCCCTAAAAATGTCATTCAGTGCACCAAAAGTTTCTACACCAAATAATAAATCCTTGTCATTCATATTTAGAGCATGAATAATCTGATGATATATTAAAACACACACTCCATTGAAGGATCTCAGTGTAAATAAGCTATGAATACTTCTTAGGGCTCCGCCACATGGATTAAACAGGTGCCTATTACTTTAGGACAGTTATACAGTTTATCCAAAAAATGAAAAGTCTGCCATTATTTATGCTTCATTAAAATTAGATATTTTGGTATACAAACTTCACCAAAAGTTTTTATACCAAATAATAAACCCTTGCCATGCATATTTAGAGCAAGAATAATCTTATGCGATATTAAAACACACACTCCATTGAAGGATCGCAGTGTAGATAATCTAGTGAACACTTTTTAGGGCTCTAGCATGTGCGGAGATGCATTGTGACAACGGTGTGCCATTATCTTGGACCTCCTCTTATTTGTAAACTCTTTCCAAGAAAATGCATGGCGGTAATTTCCTGGGAGGTGTGTTTTCCTGTCATGTTTGATCCCGCTCTTTTCCTGCTGGTGGCAGAGGACGAGAGGAGGTGTGGGTGTTTTTGGGCTCCCGAGAGTGTGCTCTGTCAGGGAGAAAGTGCTGAGCAAGCATAAACACTTGAAGGGCAGACGGAGGGGACTGCTGTATTCCCCCGTCCCGCTGGAGCTTTTCCACTTATCCGCAATGGCAGATCGCGGGACCAGAAGGGTGTGTGTGTGTCCATTTGCATGTCACAGATTGATGCACAGCCACTTCTGACGGTACAAATTGATGTAACACCGCTGACAGGATTACGGCAGATGAAAAACTGACGCAATAGTAAATGTCATCTCACTGCATCTGCGCCAGCTCTGAGTGGAAGAGAAGTACGGGGGCTAAAATGGATTATTGATCAGCGGCGGCTTGGGTGGCTTTTAGCAGTCAGGGTTGATTTTTCACTTGGGGTCTGATACACTTTTGAACAAAGGATACAGGTCAGATTTTGAATAACAGAACTGATGGAGCATAAACATTGTGTGTTTCTGAGTGTGCCTCATAGAGGTGAGTGGGTTTGACAAACCACCTGTAGAAACACTCGTCTCTTCATATGCACCAGACACTTTACTTAAACTCCATCTTACAAGAACTCGATAAGGAAAACAACGTTTACTTGTGAATGTATCACAGATCATGTTCCACTACTTGTTTTCTTTAACATTAAATACCTCTTTTGCACAATATCTTACACAATATATTGTCTTATGTCAAAGTACTTGTAAAGTCAGTCTTAGGCTTTGTGTGTAGTTGAGTATTTAACAACTCTCATTCTGAAAACGTACCTCTACAGACGTTTCTGGAGACCGCGAAACGCGTCCCGGCGGCACGTTTTTCTGCAGTTTTTGTTTTCCCGAATCCACCAGAGGCCGCTGTGTACGCTTTTTGAGATCTCAAATTTCTCTCGCGAGTGCCATTCGCGCCTGCTGTTCTCGCGTAAACCCACCAGAGGCCGCTGTTGACTGACTTTTTGACTGTCCGAGTGACCGATCGACTGACCCACCCTCCCCCTTCTCTAAACCCAACCAATTTTAATCGATTGACGCGCCCACCCACTTTCCTCAACCCAACCAACACGTTTCAAAAGCAATCCAGAAAAAGAAAAGCCCACATCTGATTTATACCACGTTTTCAGATTTTACCACATTCTCACCCTGCTATTTACTTGTTTTTTTTTTTTTTGGATTCTGTTTTTTGTCTTGCTCGCTTTCTGGAACCGTTCTTCACCGGACTCGAACACCGTCATCGTGGTCAACTCCTCTCTGCGTCTCGAGCCCGCTGATGTACAAGCCGCACTAAAGGGACAAACTGGTTGCAGTCGGAATGCCGTCCATACAGAGGTAAGCGGTCAGCTGGTAAGTGTGAAAAGGAATGGTGTCACACCGCCACGTAGCGTTCGTCTATAAAACACGAAATGCAGCCATACGTACCTCTGGCTACATAATTCGCGGCCTCCAGAAACATCTGTAAGGCTACGTTTTCACAATGAGCCTGTGTCGGTATTTATACTACACTACCAGAAAAAAAGTCTTGTCGTCAATCCCACTTGTAAGAGCAACAAATAATAACTTGACTTCTAGTTGATCATTTGGAAAAGTGGCAGAAGGTTGAATTTTCTGATGAATGATCTGTTGAACTGCATCCCAATCATCACAAATACTGCAGAAGACCACCTACTGGAAACCGCATGGACCCAAGATTCTTACAGAAATCAGCCAAGTTTGGTGAAGGAAAAATCATGGTTTGGGGCTACATTCAGTATGGGGGCGTGCGAGAGATCTGCAGAGTGGATGATCAACATCAACAGCCTGAGGTATCAAGACATTTGTGCTGCCCATTACATTACAAACCACAGAAAAGGGCAAATTCTCAAAAGGATAGCGCTCCTTCTCATACTTCAACCTCCACATCAAAGTTCCTGAAAGCAAAGAAGGTCAAGGTGCTCCAGGATTGGCCAGACCCGTCACCAGACAGTAACATTTTTGAGCATGTCTGGGGTAAGATGAAGGAGAAGGCTTCCTGCAAGAACGCTTTCTTTGCCATTCCAGAAGACTTTATTTATAAGTGATTTGAGTCATTGCAGAGATGTGTGGATGCAGTCCTCCAAGATCATGGAGTCATACACAATATTCATTCTGTTTCCACTGCAGTATGACTTTATATTCTATACTGGACATTATTTCTGTTAAGTGAGAAGTCAGACCTTACTGTCCTAATTAAATCCATTAAAATCCATTAAAACCCATTAAAAATCAAGGCATGATCATATTTTATTTGGGTAAAATAAGCGTAATCTAGAGGCTAAAACTTTGATATGTAACAAGATTTTTCTCAGGTAGTGTATGTACTCGTGTAGTGAAATGACAATAAAGCTAAACATGACTTGATATAGCACTTCAGGATTGATCTGAATTAAACTAACTAACTAACTAACTAACTAACTAACTAACTAACTGATAAACTAACTAACTGAACTAAAAGAAAGTCTTTGTCATTGTGTACTCAATTTCAATGCCATTCAACCTAAATAAAACACAAATTGTTCGGTTGTTTCTTTACCTGCTTTCTTAGGTTGAGTCAAGGATGAAGAGGTTCTCAAGCATCAATATTATATAAAAAACTAGTAGGTTTTAACCATTTGTCATCAAATGTTTTTAATAATTCAAAACAGAATCAATTTTAGGGCTGCACAGCACTGTATATATTCTAGGGCAGCAGAGTGGCTCAGTGGTTTGCACTGTCACCGCACAGCAAGAAGGTTGCTGGTTCGAGTGTGTGTGTGTATGTGTTAATTAGTGTGTATGGGTGTTTTCCAATACTGGGTTGTGGCTGGAAGGGCATCCACTGCGTAAAACATATGCTGGTATAGTTGGCGGTTCATTCCGCTGTGGTGACCTCTGAAATAGAGACTAAGCCTAAGGAAAATGAATGAATGTATATATTCCATACATTTTGATGGAACATCTCATTTCAATTTGATTTCAAGGTAAGACTCACTCCCCAAACCACAGGCAGGAGAATATGGCTCCATAATTGCACTACTGTTTTGGTTCCTTGAGGGACACCAAAATGCACACTTGGTCTTTAAGAGAAGCCGAGTGCCCGAGCTCAGAGCCAGCATAGGCTTCGTCTCAATCAGTGTGCAGCGGACTTGCTCTGACCGCAGTCAAGCAGAGCCGGAAGCTCAAGCAGAGCCCCATGTTAGGTCTTGAGAGAGGCTCAGTGCTAAAGTCACATCCCTCACACACTTAATTGGACCACAGGACATTCAGGTACGAGCAGAAGATCTTCCAACCTGCTGGACACTAAAGCCCTCGCTGATGCAGCCCGCCGTATCTGCTAATTGGGTATCAGGCTGTTCTGGGGCAAAGAGTAAATGGTTGTTTGTTGGTTTTAAGAGGGTCGGATCATGTCATAACTTCAGGAGGCTTTACCTCAGAGGCCTCAAGCTGGATGTAGGCAATTAGAAGAAGCCGACAACAAGGTCAAAGGCTTGTAATAGCTTCGATTTGGACTCTTATTAAAAAAAAAAGCAGAAAAACAGCATGGGACATCGCAGACCGTTCTCAAGAACAACAGATGCATACACATTCAGTGCTTTCTAATGTCTGTTTCACACATACTCTCTCTGAAGTGTGTGTGTGTGGTCCAGATGCAGTATGTGTGCAGTGCGGAGGCAGAATTGGCTGTTGTGTTTTCACACAGCACATGTTTGCAGTGTGTTTACTGTTCCTCATTAATGTTAAATAATACATGTAAATATTGCACTTTGAAAACAAACATTTTAATACTTGTTAATGACACCAACAGCAGAGGAAACCACTTCCCATGCCTTTTCCTTTGCGTTCACATCTTTGTACAACAGTCTGTGAGTCATGATGAGAAGTTCTGTGGTTTTCCACTAGAGCAGTATCATCCATATCACCTAGCTTATAAGAAACCTCTGTCAAACAGCCTGTCATGTGTCTCTCTTGTCCGTCTGCCAACTATATAAAAGGTAGCCTGTTTCATGACTTATTGACAGGTTTTGCAACTTTTTAGGCCTAAATTTCATTTAAATTTTAGGCTTGGTTTTATTGATTAAATATTTCCTTAACTAACAGAAATGGAAAACATTTTACAGTTTCATTATGCGTATATGATGGCATTATTACTATTTTGTTGACATATTTTTGCTACTTTTTAGTATGAAATGTTTAATTTTTTCTTACGTAATGGCAATGTAGAACATTTCATTATTACTTGCATTATTACTATTTTATTGATGCATTTTGCAACTTTTTAGGACTAAAAATGTTCATTTATTCCAATTTTCCTTTAATTTAGGACATTTTACACTGTAATTATGCACAGATGATGGCATTATTACTATTTTGTAGACGCATTTTGCAGCTTTTCAGTACTAAATGTTTTTATTTACATAACACAAATGTAGAACATTTCACACTTTATGCATATGATGCCATCATTCCCATTTTATTGATGCATTTAGCAACCATTTAGGACTAAATGTTTTTTATTTATTACATTTTTCCTTCAATTTAGAACATTTTACACTCTAATTATGCATTTATGATGGCATTATTACTATTTTGTTGATGCAATTTGCAACTTTTCAGGACTAAATATTTTTTATTTATTACATTTTTCCTTCAATTTAGAGTATTTTACACTCTAATTATGCATATATGATGGCATTATTACCATTTTGTTGATGCTTTTGCAACTTTTTAGAACTAAATATTTTTATTTATTACATTTTTCCTTCAATTTAGAGCATTTTACACTCTAATTATGCATATATGATGGCATTATTACCATTTTGTTGATGCTTTTGCAACTTTTTAGAACTAAATATTTTTATTTATTACATTTTTCCTTCAATTTAGAGCATTTTACACTCTAATTATGCATATATGATGGCATTATTACCCTTTTGTTGATGCTTTTTGCAACTTTTCAGGACTAAATATTTTTATTTATTACATTTTTCCTTCAATTTAGAACATTTTACACTCTAATTATGCATATGATGGCATTATTACTATTTTGTTGATGCTTTTTGCAATTTTTTAAAACTAAATCTTTTTTATTTATTACATTTTTCCTTCAATTTAGAACATTTTACACTCTAATTATGCATTTATGATGGCATTATTACCCTTTTGTTGATGCAATTTGCAACTTTTCAGGACTAAATATTTTTATTTATTACATTTTTCCTTTAATTTAGAGCATTTTACACTGTGCATATGATGCCATTATTACTATTTTGTTGACACATTTTGTAACTTTTCAGAACTAAATGTTTTTCTTTAATTTTACCTTAACTACCGGCAATGCAGAACATTTCACACTTTATGCTTATAATGCCATTATTACTATTTTGTTGACACATTTTGTAACTTTTCAGAACTAAATGTTTTTCTTTAATTTTACCTTAACTACCGGCAATGCAGAACATTTCACACTTTATGCTTATAATGCCATTATTACTATTTTGTTGACACATTTTGCTATTTTCTTTGGACTAAATGTTTTTATTGCTTCAATTTTGCATTGACTAATAATGGAAATGTAGCAGATTTTACACTTTATTTTAAATATTTTAAATATGCATTTTGCTACTTTTTAGGACAAACGTTTTCCTTGACTAACAGAAATTAAGAACAATTTACGCTGTTACTATGCACATATGATGACATGATTACTATTTTGCAACTTTTTGGGACTAAATGTTTTCATTTATTAGACTGTTCCTTACCTAACGGAAATTTAGAACATTTTAAAAATTAAATTACGTGTATATAATGACTTTATTACCAGTTTGTTTGTTTTGCAACAAACAATCTGCTACTCTCCGTATCCAGCACAGCCAACACAATCTCACGGCAATTCGTAACTTTTTGATTTAGTGGCTAATTCGTACAATCTAATTCGTACAATTTAGTACGATTTGCTCATCCGCCAATGACGGTTGGGTTTAGGGGTGGGGTTAGGTGCCACGCCTCCTTTTTAAAATCGTACAATTTCGTACGACTGAACTCGTAGAATTAGCCACTAAACTGTCAAAACGTAAAGTACTTACGTTTTCTCGTGAGATCAGGCTGGCACAGCACAGATAGACTTGGTGGGTCTGGTTGGCTTTGGGTGTATGTTTAAACAGACAAATACACATAATAATATGATCTCCATCTTATTTTAAATACATCTAATTTAGTCTTATTTGAGCATAAATAGTTATGAAAGTAATTGAATGCTTTCCTTTTAGATCTTTGCAGTCTTAAAGTGACATTTCAAGAGTTCACACTTAGATAATGCTCGACTATGATAGCAGTTTTGGCATGCTGTCCCGGGAGAGAACGCTGACCTCGGAGATAGATGAGCCCAAGGTTCCCGCCTGGTCAATGAGCATTAGGAGGGATACGAGATCAGGTGTTTCTCGAGTGCCCCCTTTTGCTATGTATGCGTTAAATGACTGTATTACGATTCACTTATGTACATGTTTTTAGACTGTGGGAGGAAACCGCAGGACCCGGAGAAAACCCACGCAAACACAGGGAGAACATGCAAAGTCCACGCAGGGAGTGCCGACTGGCTCAATTAGAACTTGAACCTGTGGCCTTCTTGCTGCAAGGAAGCAGTGCTAACCAGTGAGCCACCGTGTTGCCCGATCATGAAAGAGGAGGAGGGAGAAGAGAAGGATGGGTGGGGGGGGGAGTCCAAAAACGAAGATAAGGAATGAAGTTTAGGTAGGATATTTATAGTAGTTTTAGAATGATCTGATAGGCTAGCTAATGATTAGCAATGAGGATCAGCTGTAGTCAATCATATTACGCGCTCCTCTCGAAATTAGTTTGTGAAACTTCACTTAATGTTTACTTAATTCATTTGTAGATCTTAACTAAATTATTTTAAAGTAAATATAAATGGATTGAGATTTTATATCTTGATTTAAGTGTGATTAAGCGTGCTTATGTAACAAGTATGTCTCCAAAATTTATTTGATTTGCAAGGAATATTTATGAACGTCTCCAATAGACCTACAGAGTGGGATTAATGGGTCCTGAAGTAAAGTGAAACAACTATAGGTCGTGTCAGTCAGTCAGTCAGTCAGCACGTGACCTTAAAGGGTATACAAATAACGCACAGCACTACTACTGTTTTAGAAAAGTTTGTGCTGTTGTAATTCACTTACCTTTTAATACGCTTTGGTGCGATTATCATCCGCTATTAACAAAATAAAAACACGACTGAATATGTGGAATGAGCAGCTGTAATGTAGCAGGATCAATTTTGGCGTGGCACCCGCTATGGAAGAATGAATGTAACGGAAACCATGCACACACATAGGACTTCCAATAAACATTGACTACGTTTACATGGACATCAGTAATCGAATCATTTGCGTTAATCTGAATATATAAATGGATTGAGATTTAATATCTTGATTTATTTCTGTGTGTTAAGTATATTTTTACATCCTAATGTTGCAGATTGAAAGCTGTAACCTATTAGCATGTGCATGTAAAAAATACAGACCAGAAAACAGACTGCAGACAAAGCATGTGCACTGAAAAAAATGCTATCATTGGATTTTTTAAGGTACGTGGTTGCAAACAATTCATACGGGCTGCATTAAAACAAATTAAATTTAGTGATGGTCAACATATTTTGTTTTATTAAATTCAGCCCATTTGAATTGTTTGCAACCACTTACCTTTAAACAAATGAGCAAATCCAATCAATCAATTTACCTTCAGTGTGTGAAACAGGCCTAACAACCACAATGTGTGTGTGCATGTTCGTGAGCGCATACACTTTCAAAACGGCACACGGGAAAAAGCATGAAGTTGTGCTGCTATGATTTTGTGCCATGAAACCCTGGAGGCGGATGAACAGTAGCAGGAAGGAGAATAAAGCCTCAGAGGAGCGAGAGGAAGAGAGATTTCTCTTTCTGTCTAGCTGTTGTTCTCCTCTTTCTGGGTCATGGATTTCTGGAGAGAAACACAGAGCAATCGGGAAGAGACAAAGTCTGTGTTCACGCTTTATAGGTCACAGACACTTAATGCAGGTGTAAAGAGTGGCTGTTTTAAAAGATGAATCCGTGCATTGGCGTTCATCAAAGTTTTTTTTTTCTCTCGCATTGACGTGATTTGTGAAGGCAAAGCGAGCAGAAGTGATTTGTTTTCAATGATCTGAGGCAACATGCGCTCAAAAATGGATTTTTGCTGCTCGTGCAGTTGGGTTAATTAAAATGAGCTAATGCAACACACTTCTTGAACATTTTGTCACAGCTTAATTCCATTGTGAGCAATCAATTTAAATTTGTCAAATGCAAGTTTACTTAATCCATTTGTGTCGGGCCCACATGAGACATGTTGGATATTACTGTGAACAGTATTTCTCTGAATCTGCAGTTCAATTCTCTCAGCACTCTATTAAATTAACACATTTTTTTTATTTATTTTTTTGTGGTGTACACTGAAATTAACACTTACACAAGTGTGTGAGTTTGTGTTACAAAATAACACAATGTTTAGAGCAGTGTTTCCCAACCCTGTTCCTGGAGGCACACCAACAGTTCATGTTTTGGATGTCTCCCTCATCTTACCCATGAACTTCAGGTTTTGGAGTCTCATCTAATGCAGAGTTTCTCAACCCTGTTCCTGAAGGCACGCCAACAGTACACATTTTCAACCTCTCCCTAATCAAACACACCTGAAACATCTCATCAGAACATTAGAAGAGACTCCAAAACCTGAAGTTAATGGGCCAGATGAGGGAGACATCCAAAACATGAACTGTTGGTGTGCCTCCAGGAACAGGGTTGGGAAACACTGGTTTAGAGAATAACGTAATAATTCCATGTACAGCACTAAAATATTCCTAATTATTTATTTACACGCACACACATGCAAACACACACCAGTGTTTCCTCTAGGATTTCTTCTAGCTGTGGCGGCAGGCCTTTTTTACACAGATCTACAACCTGTGGCGTTATTTCAATGACAAATGTCGTGAGCGCAGTTTTACAAGATCGCATTCGCATTTATGTAATAGCCTACGAGCATGCGAATGTCTTTGCTTGCGTCGATTTCCTCTGCTCGTGAACAAAACTTTTTGCACGCCCCCTCAAATATACGCTGCTCAAGCGCAGATCTTCTTGTGCGCTTTTAAATAAATGCAGCTGAAGTGTGATTTAGCGTGTTTATGTAACAAGTATGTCTCCAACATTTATTTGATTTGCTAGGAATATTTATGAACGGCTCCAATAGACCTACAGAGCGGGATTAATGCGTCCTGAAGTAAAGTGAAACGGCTGAACTTCGTGTTTGCTGGCATCACTCAGACCTGGTAGTCAGCCAGTCAGTCAGTCAGCACGTAACCTTAAAGGGTAAACAAATAACGCACAGCACTACTACTGTTACAGAAAAGTTAACGCTGTTATAATTCACTTACCTTTTAATATGCTTTGGTGCGATTATCATCCGCTATTAAAAAAAAAAACACGACTGAATGTGTAGAATGAGAAGCTGTAACGTAGCCGTGGCGGGATCCATTTTGGCGTGGCGCCCCGCCATGGAAGAATGAACGTAGCGCAAACCATGCACACACATAGGACTTCCAATAAACATTGACTGCGTTTACATGGACATCAGTAATCGAATCATTTGCGTTAATCTGAATAAGACAATAATATGATTAAGGTGTTTACATGAGTTGCTTTTTGAATGTTCCTGTCATGATCACGTTTATGTTATAACACAATGTTATAACACAATTCGATTTATGTCATTGCGTCACCACGATATCCACATTTCCTCCGGAGTTTCATGTAATTTCGGGTGTTTCATTTTATAATTTGTCGACTTTAACTGCAGTTTGGCACTTTCACTTTCATTCAGGAACCTTTCATGCATGTCCCCCGTGACAAACGAGATACTATATCTGAGTATGAACTGCTGGAAGAGGGCTGTTTTAATGGAATTTGATACTGCACGCCGTATGGGCAAAAAATACTCCTCATTACGTGATGCGGGTGTCTGTGGTCCTTCACTGACTCGGTAGGTGCAGAGAATAGTGCCAAACAGCAGTTTAGTTTGATTGCGGTGTTTACATGTTTTTACTGCACTTCAATAATGTGACTAAATTCAACATCCTCACCATATCTTAATCTGATTTCTGTTTAGTTTGATTATGACCTTAATTGGATTAAATTGATCAAAATACGCTGTTTACGTGGTAGACTCTTAATCAGAATATGTAATGTAATGGGCAGCACAAATGTCTTGATACCTCAGGCTGTTGATGTTGCCATCCACTCTGCAGATTTCTCACGCGCCCCCATACTAAATGTGACCCCAAACCATGATTTTTCCTTCACCAAACTTGACTGATTTCTATGAGAATCTTTGGTCCATACGGGTTACAATAGGTCTTCTGCAGTATTTGTGATGATTGGGATGCAGTTCAACAGATTATTCATCAGCTAGAAGTCAAGTTATTATTTGTTGCTCTTACAACTGGGATTGACGACAAGACTTTTGTCAGGTAGTGTACACACACATTCATGCACACACACATGCATACACATGTCCTAACCCTAACCTCACCCTTACACAACTCAGATTCATTCTGAAAACGTACCGCTATATACATTTCTGGAGAGCGTGAAATACATCCCAGGATGTTTTTTGGTAGTTTTTGTCTCCGCGAATCCACCAGAGGCCACTGTGTACGCTTTTTGAGATCTCAAATTTCTCACATGAGTACAATTCACACCTGCTATTCTTGCTTAAATTCACCAGAGAACCCTCCTCCTTCCAAAGGAGGTTTTCAAAAGCACAGATTGACCTGCCCATCCACTTACCTAAACCCAACCAACAGTTCTAAAAAGCAATGCAGAAAAAGCCCTCGCCTGGTTTTTACCACGTTTTCAGATCTTACCACATCTCACCCTGTTATTTACTATTTTATTTTATTTTTTGGCTTTTGTTTTTGTCTTATCTGCTTTCTGGAACCATTCTTCGCCAGACTCAAAGTCATCACGGTCAACTCCTCTTTGTGTCTCAAGCCTGCCAATGTACACGGCGAGCTACTGGACAAACTGGCAACAGCGGGAAAGCCGTCCACACGGAGGTAAGCGGTCAGCTGCTATAGCACGAAAAGGAACAGCGTCAAACCGCCCCATAGCATTTGAAATAAAGACGAAATGCAGCTATACGCACTTCTGGCTACATAATTCGCAATCTCCAGAAATGTATATAGAGCTACGCTTTCAGAATGAGCCTGTGTTGCCCTAAACCTAGACTAAAGAACACTATAATCAACCAAACCAACCAGTCTACAGTCTCTACACACACCCACACACACACCTTATTTGTAATAATTCTCATTTCGATCTCGAGTTCATACAAACAATCCAACAATATGATTTCAAACGAAGAATCGAATCCTCCGTCATTAACTTTGTGGTTCAGTGCACAAAATTTCTTCTCCTAAAGGGCACCAGCGTACGCAGACCACCACAGTCCAACGTGAAAGACTTGTTGAGCTCACTGATCCAGAATAGGGTACAGCGCCATTGAAAATGCCAGCTCTCTCGCTCCACGCCTCCTCCGCTCTGCGTGTTTATATTTAATTCCCTTTAAAGTCCCCAAGGACAATGTGACAGTGTGGCAGAATGAGAGTTAGGTGCGGCGATGGACACAGGGGTCCTTGATTCGCAATAATTCCATGTGACAAAGGCTCAGCAGCCGCAAGCTGGCGAAGTTCAGCTATCTGAAGTGGCCTTGCAGAGCGTTTTGTGTGCGGATGGTGCACGGCTTATGTAAAATCTCTCTAAGCCATGTTTGCTACTCAACAGAACTGCTGTAGTACGTGTGGGTGTGTAGGAACTCTCACATGTGAAGCCCTTTGAGGTTCCCCTCTGGATTTGATCCAGTTAGCACATGCCTTTTCTTTCCATTTGCTGAATGCACAATGGCAGCGAAGACGGTTGAGTATCGTTTTGTGTTAGTTATGAAACGCACATGATTGCTTTGGCCTCCACAGCTCAGCAAATCCCCTACTCCTGCTTTAAAGACTAACGCAACATAAACAGACAAGGACTCCTGTGGTTGTGTACGTGCATGGCCTAAAATTAACACACAAATGTGTATAAATCTGCGCCGGCGAGTATTTGAAACAGTTATGCATGCCAGTTATTGGTTGTAGGAATGTCTGAAAATGGGAAATGGTTTAGCATGATTATCTTACAACAAACTGCATTGTAAGGATATGAATACGCAATTAAGATTCATACTGTCAAAAATATTGTATTTTTTGTGATTCACATGGGTTTTCCGCATAGACTGTAAAATATATGGACGGAGTATCCGTGACGTCACCCATAGGTTTCTGAAGAGCGCAAAAGAAGCCACAAGTAGGCGCGGCCAACCGTCGCCATTTTGTTCGCGCGTCATCGCACCCACGGCGGGATACCAAACAAGGGCAAAGAGGCGGAGAGTGAGCGGAGCTTGCTTAGACCTGGCAGACAGACTTTACTTTGGGAGAAACGCTTGATACTTCATTACCTGCGACTCGTTTGTGTTCTGACCACATGTGCTTGGCTGTACACTATATCAATAAAGTGTTTAGACTTTTAAAAACACTGTAGTAATACATTGAGCCACTAAACATTGTTCTTATGACGTTTTTCTACAGGAGGAAAACGCTAATTACTTCCAAACACTTCAAATATAGTGTGTGTTAGTAAATGCAAGACTATTGATGAACTCCAGCATAACACTGTATGAAAACGCTTCAGATGACTGTTCTAGAGCCTACAGCTAATCAATCTGTCACATTCTGGAGTGCTTTACGGGTCTAAAGAACATTATAAATGATAAATGATCTTAAATAAAACAAATACATTTATAGAGATGGTATATAAGTATATAACTTTACTCACATGGGAAACGAGGCCACGTGAATGGTTTGTGAGCACAATTAAATGCACACAGCATCCCATATCATCTGATAATTGTAAGAAATAAGTCGAAAAGGCAGCTGACTGTAAAGCCACATAAAACAACACAAAAATACGATGAATATGTCGAGATCAGTGGCTAATCTGCCGGATTCAGCTGAGGTGAAGTGACGGCGACCAGCGAGACCTAGCTGTCACTCAAGTGGCCACGCCCTTAATTATGCAAACTTAAAATAACCTAATATAAAGGAAATGGATGAGTTATAAAAAAAATTCACCCCCCTCACAGTTGTCATGGAGGGTAATAATAGCTATATGAACCAAAATCGTTCTTTGTACCAGGCTGTAAACACCTTTTTTTCTGCTGTAAAGTTGGCCATTCTAACAGTGGGCTCAATTGCCACTTGCTCTATTATGGAGCCAGGACTAGCGGAATTTTGATGAATTGCAGTTTCAGTTACTTCCGTATTGGCCTCCCGAGGGAGAGCGGGAGGTTGCCGCTTGGTTTTCCGTTTATTTGCGGTTGTGAATTGCATTATGGGATGTTGATCTCGGCTCTGTTGACTTTTGATGTTAAAAATTCAACTTTACAGTTTAACAAGGTGACTTTTATTGACATTTTAGTAGTTTGAAATAATATAAAATATATACAGTACATATATACATATACAGAAATAATATAATAGAAATAAGTCAGTGAAATAACAGATAATGTACTGGCTGTTTATTATAAGGTGTTTGCATGGTAATATGCAACACCAAAACAGACAATATTTCACTTTTACCTATTAAAAATGTTCATAAAAGTCACTTTTTGGAACTTTTGCTCCAAAAGAAGTCCCATAATGCAATAAAAAGCATAAATAAATGAGGAAAAATAAAACATAAATCACAAAATACAAAAAAACGCAAATTTAGGGATATTAGTGCAGGCTTTATGAACTTTTAATGTGAGCACTGCATAATAACTGTGCTTTTAAAAGGGTTTTAGGGCATTTTAACCCCCCCAAAATAAAAGCCCTTTGGTTTAATTTTTGAAAGCAAAGAATACTGTAAACAGCACCATCGTGTGTTCACACCGAAGGCGGCGAGAGCGTCAAAGTCATACATTTTCAATGGGAGCCAGCAGCAATAAGCGCCGAGGAGCAGCGCGGCGCGTCTTCAACGGTTTTGGCGTTGAGCAGAGTAGAAATCAAGTCAACTTTATAGTAATGAGCTATGACGTGGTTCGGTAGAAGTTCGGTAGAAGCCACTGGCTTGCATGGTTCGGGATCGGTAGAGCTGCGCATCGTTGGATTTGCTCTTCAGTGTTTGGACTCTCAGTAGTGATTATTAAACCACACTGAACTGAGCTAAACTGAACTGAACTTAAACACTACAAACTGAACTACACTGTTCCCATTTACTGTGACCTTTTATGTGAAGCTGCTTTGACACAATCTACATTGTATAAGCGCTATACAAATAAAGGTGAATTGAATTGAATTGAAGTCCACCGATTGAGAGGATTCCAGAAAACATAGTTCTCTGAACTTTGGTTCCGATCACAGTTGTTCCCAAGGGATTTAATATTGCAGTCGCCAGATTACCAGTTATTTACAATGTTTTCTTACAGGGACATAAATAAAAAAGTTACTGGCGAGTTGCTGATGTGCATTATTATTATATATGTTTATTTTAAGTTGGAATCTCAAGATAACTATAAAGACAGTACAAAACAGTACTGCTGCTTTAGAATATTACAGCCACATGGACATAATGGATAAGTCGAGCAAAATCAACACCACACGCAACAACTTAGTCTTCCATATTTAAATGAAATTGATAAATAGCGCATTTTCACTCTAGAAAGCACTTCTTTATGTGGGAATGGATCTGATTTGCTGATATGCTGTAATGGCCCCTTTAAATTCGAGATCAATGTAGCGGATTATGATGCTCTTGCCGCCAGAGCTGTGAAGGCAGACAGTGTTGTCACCTTGGCGGCCAGAGCGAACTTTGATGTTCTTGCCGTCTTCGGTGTGAACACAGTTATTTTTATGGCTACAGTTGTTATGCAATATTACTATCTATCTATAGCAGTAACTATCATTTTTAATATATAACAGTAAAAGTATATTGTGAAGTACACAGATTTTTATATATTTGTATAATTTGAAAAAAAAACTGTATATTGTTTTAAATGAAATAACGCACATACAGTTTTTTTGGTTGGTAAAACAAACTAACTAATAAATAAATCTGCATAATTTTAATATCAGATTGGCAGAATATTATTTTCTTGACTTGAATTTGGATGTTTCATTTACACACAAGCAATGTTTCAAGCAACATGTTTAGGTAGTGCAAGTTTTTCAAAATGATACCATTTTATGCAACACAGGCTCATTGTGGATATGTGCCCCTGTTTACACTTCTGGAGAGCGCGGATTCTGATTCCAGAAACCAGGCAAAACAAAAATAAAAAGTAAATGAATAAATAAACAAAGAAATATACTTCAGGCTGCAAATGTGGTGAAATCATGCGGTCGCGACGGCTTTTCTTTTACTAGATGGCTTTTGAAAACACTATCAGTTGTATTAAGGAAGGGGGGTGGGTGGTTCAGTCTGTCAGTCAGTCAGTCGACAGCAAGCTGGCCTGGTCTGCTGAAGTGTATATTGTGCCCTCTGGTGGATTTGCAAAAACAAAAACTGCAAGCAGACGTACCTCCAGTTCCGTAATTCGCTGTCCCCAGAAAATGTAGACCTGGGTACATATCCGCAATGAGCCTGGGTTGATTTTATATAAGAGTACTTCCTAAACTGTAAAAAATGGCTGTGATTTCAACTGTAAAACTGAATTCCCTGTATGGCACTTCACTTTTTATGCTTTTTGATGACATTACTATGGATCTTTAAGTTGTTTCCCTATCATTTATGTACATTAGAGATTTATTTACATCTAACGTTGATAAACAATGTTTATTTCATGACTTTAATTTTATGCAAGTTACCATACTGGTGTTTAGTATATATATATTGTATCTATATATTGATGAGCATTGGTTCATTATGTAACTTCCTCATCACCACCTGCATATGGGTGTGCTAGCGTGTCTAACTGTTTAACAAAAGATGTGTAGATGTTGGTAATTCAAAATACAGACATATTACATCTATAAATTAATAAAATACAGTAGTTTACAAATGAGGAATTACTTTTGCGGTTTGTACCGTATTTTTAACGGTAAAGTACTGGCAACCACAGCTGCCGTTTTTTTACCGTAAATTTTACGGATTTATTTTTCACAGTGTAGAGAACTTTGACATATGGTCCACCTTTATATTTTAAAGATTTAAGCGCTACTGTATACATGTTTTAAACGAAATTGAAAATAAGGAGTAAAAAATAAATGATGTTTTGACCACATGCCTTACAATCAAAACGAGTTGCACACAACAGAAGTGTATATGTCCAGGCATATTTTAGTAGTGTTTCTCCACAAAGTGACATTGCCAGCTCATGGCCAGGCATGCATAATATGGCATTTCCACTGATCTGTGTGGACAAGGGCTGCTCTGTCAACATTACCATCAGCATGCAAAACTTTTCAAGAACACGAAAAAACTTGACCATTTTTAGAACGACCTTAGTAGTCAAAATGTCCCCTCAGACCCTGTGTGCAGTCAGAATTATAAGCCCTCCTGAATTATTATCCCCCTGTATATTTTTCCTCAATTTCTGGAAAGAAGATTCTTTTCAACACATTTCTAAACAAATTTATTTTGAGTTAGTTTATTAACTCATTTTTAATAACTAAATTCTTTTATCTTTGCCATGATGACAGCACATAAAAAATAGAAGTGTGAAAACACCCTGCAGAAACAGGGGGGTTTCGTGGCCCTTTAAAATTATTTAAAAAAATTAAATACTGCTTTTATACTAGCCGAGTTTCTCCAGAAGAAAAAATATTATCTAAATTACTATGAAAAAATTCATGCTCTGTTAAACATTATTTGGGAAATATTTGAATTTTTTTTTTTCAATAAAAAAAAAAAAATAATAAAATAAATAAATAAATAAATAAATAAATAAATAAATAAATAAATAAATAAATAAATAAATAAAATAAAATAAATAAATCACAATTTTGACTTCCATCTGCACATAATCTCAATAAAAAGGACAGAAGATGTAGAAAAAACCCACAGATTGATTATACACCTCACAGATGTTGGACCGAAGCTTAAATCGGCGCCCCAGCAGCTGATTTTCCAGCCGTAAACTTCATTTCCATATTCATCGGACAATCAAAGAGAGCCCGGGCCGTGCCTCTCAGCGGGCGACTGTTAACCGTCCCGAAGACTCAAATCTCCGCTGAGTTAATGTTTCTGCCGCCGGGTTGGATTCTCACGGCCTCCATTGAGTTTCTTCTCACACCGAACAACCAACAGGCTTTATCTGAACACATTCCTCTGCTTGGAAGTCATCCAAACTTAACCAAGGTGATTTTTCCGAGGATCTTCTACACTTTAAACGACTAATAAAAGGTCTAATTAAATGCTAAAGCGCAGGCAGAACAGACTGTGTTTATTGAAAGCAGATCTATTTCGCCCTCACGCTGTGCATAAACATATACTCTCAATGGCAAGCCCTGGAGGAATAAACACGCTCGTGTGCATTCAAAGGGGAAAGATACTAAACAAATGGCATGCTAATTCAGTCTATTACGGCTTCTATTCCTGTTTAGTAAGCTTCATGTGATGCGGGATTGAAAGGAAATGTCAAAAGCTTCAGTCTGCGACTTCTCTTCCTTTCTGAAGCGGTGATTTTGACAGAATGCAGTGCCATTTCAGCAAAAAAAAAAAACTTGTAGGTTTGACATCGCAGAGCAAATCTGAGTTGTTCTGATTACACAGCAACAATTCTAAGAATGTTTCTCAGTTGATTCAAGAGTTCACACTTAGCTGATGATTCATCAATAGCTTGTTTGGCATGATATCCCGGGAGAGAGCCCCGAGCTCAAGGGATCCTCGAGCCCGGGGCTTCCTCCCGTTTGCAGAGTGAGAGGGGAGCCTGAGCTCGGTGGATCTCAGAACTCCCCGTCTGCAGTAGCTAAGGGAACACGTGAGGAAAAAAGGGGGCTAGACAAATGCTTGATTGTTATGCATGATGTATATATTTGGATGGTTGGAGGAAACCGGAGAACCCGGGGAAAACCCACGCGGACACGGGGAGAATATACGAACTCCTTACAGTAACACCTACCGACCTGGCAGGACCAGGGTTGGCAGTGTTCTTGCTGTGGGGCAAACAGTGCTAACCACTGGGCCTCCGTGCCGCCCGATCTATAGTGAAGGAGGAGAATGGGGAGGAAGGAGGGTTTCTTCCAAAGGAAGATAAAGTGGACTGAAGACTGTGGTTATTTATAGTAGTTTATGGCTCATATGATTGGATGATACTGATTAGTTTAATACGAGACCGGCTGTGATAAATCATAAGCACATGATCCTCTCGAAATTAGTTTATTAATAAACCTCACTTAATGATTAAAAAAAATCAGCCGTTTAATGCAGCAGATGAAATAACTGCTTTTGCTTACAATAAACAGAACAGTATTGTGCATCGATGTGCACATTTACTGTTATTTTCATAACCCTGTAGTCATGTTAGAGCCAGTATTGATGGATATATTTATCTGTTTGTAAAAAACAGTTTCAAACAAGGTCAAAGCAGTAAAATTGCAGAAATAAAAAGTTCATTTATCTCTCTTTTTTAAGTGCAGTTTCATAAACTAATTTCGAGAGGAGCACGTGATATGATTGAGCACGTCTGGCCACTCATCAGTAATCAGTAATAATCCAATCAGAGTGATCCTAGTTTACTATAAATGGATCATTTTCTCCCTAATGCTTTTTCTTCATTTGGAAGAATCCCCCCTTCCACCCCATCTCCTCCTTTTCCTCCCTTTTCTAAAGGGGGAGCTCTCGAGACCTACCTGGTCTTGAAACTCCTGATATGCTTATCGACCGGGCAGGAGCCCTGGGTTCAAATATCTCCGAGCTCAGGGGTTCTCTTCCGGGACAGCATGCCAAACCTGCTTTATACGCCAAGCATATCTAAGTGGGAACTCTTGAAACAATCAATGATAAACCTTTAAAGGCATGTATGCTTTTGCTAAACCAATCTGTTCAGATTAATTAAACATAATTTAAAGCAGAATTTTAAGCAGGACATGGACGAATTGGGGCGCTTTTTTTTTGCACTTTTACAAACAAATTACATGAAATGTTTACTAATAGATGTGTTTACATGTTTACGAATAGATTACATCAAAAAGAACACAAGTAATCTTGACAAACTATACATCAGTCTAAAGCTACAATCCTCAACCAGCCATTGCCATCCATGTCAACCCTCCCGTTTTTCCTTGGATTCTTCCGTATTTTAAAGTTCTATCCCATTATCATCCCGTAAAGGTATTTTCCCATATTTCTCCCGTATTTTTAATCTTTCTATGAAGGAAGACAATAAAAAGAGCCAATCCTCCCTATACACAACCCATACCGCCGAACCACCAGGGGGTGCCCCTTGCTAGTAAATGTGAGTCTGTTCTGTGCTTTCATTTTATTTAGGCATGAAAACACTTTGAAATAAATATAAAAATGGCAGAATTCCTTTCCTTTTCATTGCAGGTGCCGTCATCCCTCATATGCAATCCTCAAAATTCTCATATAGCGGTGCGTGACTGTCAGCTGACGCGCTCCATAGTGATAAATAGAAAAAAATTGTTTCCCAAATGGATAATATACACGCGATTTAAAGTGGAGCGAGAGTCTGGTTTTGGGTGCGTGTTTGAAAAGACATATACACATAATAATGATAATAATAATAATAATAATAATAACAACATCTAAAGATGGAGATCTTGGTGGAGTTTTTTTTTTTGACTAATTTTATTCCTAAATGAGCATAAAATGTTAGAAAAGCAATCAAATGCTTTCATTATAATGTTAGGTGTGTGCATTTTTAAAGTTACACCTGTTATTTAATGTAATCAAATGGAAAATCCAAATAAATGAGATTCATTCGTTGCTCTTTAATCTGTTTCAGTTATACAGAGAAGAAAAGGTTCATGAGATTTGATAACTTGATTCTATTTCTTTTATAATAGCTGTTCATTTTAATAAGCTGAACTGTTTGCTAATTTATTTGCAGCTAATGTATACTATTTTTTATTTATTTTGTAAATAATAATAATAAAACAGATTACAGACCGTTTAAACTGTTTATTTACAATGAAACGGCTCCAGAAGAACAGATTTAATAATTTAGGGCATTTATTTTGGGGGGGGGGGGGGTGTTTTGGGGTATGGCCATTGCAGCTTATAAAGAATGTATTTGCTAAATTTGCTTATGTTGTACAGAACGCACTTATTAGATATGGAGTGGATACTTATCGTTATAATAAGACACACACGCATTCATTGCTGTACATTGCGGTTTATTTTGAAAGGTAAGAGTCCTCAGAGTAACATCCCATAGAATACATTTAGACCCAATCCAATTCAATTTTTGTGCTTATGCACGAAAATGTTGTCCTTGAAGTAAAAAGCCGATGTCAGAGCTTACAATGTTACAGATAAAATGAGACCACAAACTGAAAAGTCAAAGTTTTAATTACTAAAATCTAAACAAAGCAGTCGAGTGTTTCGATGTTCTGCATAAGCATTTCTGTGAGCCACTTTTAACCAGTAGTTACTTTCTAGTTTGACTGATTTAGCCAATGGATGCATGATTCTTTATATATGGTTGCACTAGTCATTATAAAAAAAATCAAAACAATCCACCAATCAGAGTGCTGCAGTGAGAAAAGCATCTTTAGCTCCGCCTCACTCTAATCCAGCGTTTATTTTCTGAATATCTAAATACGTTATATTATATAAATTATATTTATATAATATAACGTATATTTATACCTTATTTATACCTACTTTTATTCAAGCAAGTTTTTATTTTGTTGGAAATGACAGTAATTGGAAAATAAAAGTAATATTAAAAGTAATTGGAAAAATCTCCTATAGCTCCAATTTCATCACTCATCTCCATTTATTGTAGCACTGATATGAAAGTGACTGAAAAATCCCTAATACTAATAAATAGGCTGAGATTCTCTTTGAAACACAGACGTGCGGAGAGAAACAAATTCTGACAACTCCCACAGTTGGACTGAATATCGGGACTCTTGGAACACACATCCGAACACAACAAATCACTGTAGTATAATATCAAATAAATCACATTGCAGACACAACACGGCCAGCTATTTTGAAGGCTTTTTTTGCTCTGCCAGAGAAAATATTTCCAAAAGAAGCCAAGGCAGGAAGTGTTGTGAACACAGATAGCAGACTAATCCAGAACTGTTTCACAAAATATCAGCGCTCCTGGAATCCTGCCTACCCAGTCAACTTTCAATCCAAAGAAATCTTGCAAAGTGTTATATTACTTTTAGAAAACTTCAAAAAAAAAAAAAAAAAAAAAAGAGATTCTCATTTGTGCGATTTGTTTGTGATACACTTAACGGCCACTTTATTAGGTACACCTGTCCAGCTGCTCTTTAACACACATTTCAAATCGGTCAATTACATGGCAGCAACTCAACGCATTTAGGCATGTAGATATGGTCAAGATGATCTGCTGCAGTTCAAACAGAGCATCAGAATGAAGAAGAAAGAGGATTTAAGTGACTTTGAACGCGGCATGGTTGTTGATGTCAGATGGGCTGGTCTGAGTATTTCAGAAACTGCTGATCTACTGGGATTTTCCCGCACAACCATCTCTAGGGTTTACAGAGAAAGAAAAAACATCCAGTGAGCGGCAGTTCTGTAGTGCCTTTTTTTGATGCCAGAGGAGAATGACCAGACTGGTTGGAGCTGATAGAAAGGCAACAGTAACTCAAATAACCACTCATTACAACCGAGGTCTGCAGAAGAGCATCTCTGAACACACAACACGTCCAACCTTGAGAAGGATGGGCTACAGCAGCAGAAGACCACACCGGGTGCCCCTTCTGTCAGCTAAGAACAGGAAACTGAGGCTACAATTCACAAAGGCTCACCAAAATTGGATGAGAGAAGATTGGAAAAATGCTGCCTGATCTGATGAGTCTAAATTTCTGCTGTGACATTCAGATGGTAGGGTCAAAATTTGGCATCAACGACATGAAAGCATGGATCCATCCTGCCTTGTATCAACGGTTTAGGCTGGTGGTGGTGATGTAATGGTGTGGGGGATATTTTCTTGGCACACTTTGGGCCCATTAGTACCAACTGAGCATCGTGTCAGCCTACCTGAGTATTGTTGCTGACCAACCTGGTACTAGAAAGGTGTACCTAATATATATATATATTATAATGACAGATGATATTGTTGAATGCTTTATGACTTTCAGTGACATCCTCATCATCACACACTCACAAATGTGCATGAACCAACATGTAGAAATAACATTTGGAGATTTTAGTACTGACTTGTTAAACATCATCTCGAGTGAGAAACATGTTAATACGAAAGTGTCTGGTGCACACGGAAAGGAGTGTGTGTTCTACAGTTGAGTGTTTCCAAGTTTGATATCATACTGATTGTAATGCCTTGACTTTTACTTTGTTTCTAAATATATACAGTTGAAGTCAGAATTATTAGCCCCCTTAATTATTTGCCACCCTGTTTAATTTTTTCCCCAATTTCTATTTAATGGAGAGAAGATCTTTTCAACACATTTCTAAACATAATAGTTTTAGTAACTCATTTCTAATAACTGATTTTCTTTGCCATGATGACAGTAAATAATATTTTTCAAGACACTTCTCTACAGCTTAAAGTGACATTTAAAGGCTTAACTGGGTTAATTATTGTAACTAGGGAGGTTAGGGTAATTAGGCAAGTTATTGTATAATGATGGTTTGTTCTGTAGACTATTGAAAAAAAATTAGCTTAAAGGGGCTAATAATATTGTCCCTAAAATAGTTTTTAAAAAATTAAATACTGCTTTTATTCTAGCCAAAATAAAACAAATAAGACTTTCTCCAGAAGAAAAAATATTATCAGACATACTGTGAAAATGTCCTTCCTCTGTTAAACATCATTTGGGAAATATAAAACAAAAAAAATCAAAAATCAAAGGGTGGCTTAATATTCTGACTTCAACTGTATCTGATTTTGCTCTTGGTTTTTATTTCTGGTTTTTGTTACTATTATTTATCTATAGATTTGTTTTTATGTACAGCACTTTGGTTAGTTTTGTGGCTGTTTTTAAATGTGCTCTATAAATCAATGAACTTGAACTTAGAAGGTGTCTGGTGTATATGGGGTCTATCTTAATGCATAATTTAATGATGACACATGCAACTGTTCAACACTGTGATTATTTTGTTTCCAGCAGCTAGAAGGTGCTTAACTTTAATATGTAATTATATGTTGTAATAATCTGCTAGCACAAACAACCATTTTTTAGACAAATAAACTTTCCTTCTATATTTTATAAAATGTTCAACGTTAGCGTTAAAGTGATAGCTCATCCAATTTTTGTTTCAGAATTTACTCACCCTTTTCTTTCATCTGTTGAACACAAAAGAAGGTATTTTGATAAATGGTGGAAACCTGTAACCATTGACTTCCATAGTATGTTTCTCATGCTATGGAAGTCAATGGTTACACGTTTCAAGCATTATTCAGAATTCAAAATCAAAAAACTTAATTTATAAACACTCAAATAAAGATACACTTTTATGTATATATTGTGTACATATGTATATATGATAGTGTATTCTATGTTATTATGCTTTGCTTCTATTTTAGGTGTGACTTTTTAATATTCTTTAAGGGGTCTACAGGTGAAAAATAGCCATTCTTGGCTAATTCTGGCACAATTTACAGCAGTGTTTACTAATGTGCATTGACCCTGTAAACAAATAGCTAACTAAACTTGAGGGTGAGTAAACAGTAATTAAATTTGAATTTAATGGTGAACTGTCGCTTTAAGAGCAGGGGTTGGAACAATGACAACCCCAGGATAAGTATACTGACAATAAATAACACTTTAAACCAACTTTAAAAAATACTGTCATTTGTAACAGCTAAAATATTTAGTTTTTAGTTTAGTTTTTTGTCTCTGTGTGAATGTAAATTTTTTTTTCTAGATTTATTTTTTATTTATTTTTTTAATAATTTTATGTTATAAATAAATTATCATTTTTATATAAACATATATATATTTTTTATAATTTTGTTTTACTTTGGTACGACATAGATTTTTATTTAGTTAAACATTGTTTTTACCGGGCAACGCGGTGGTGCAGTGGGTAGCACGATCGCCTGACAGCAAAAAGGTCGCTGGTTTGAGCCTCGGCGAGGTAAGTTGGCATTTCTGTGAGGAGTTTGCATGTGGGTTTTCTCCGGGTGCTTCAGTTTCCCCCACAAGTCCAAACACATGCGCTATAGGGTATGCTAAAATTAACCGTAGTGTATGTGTGCGAATGAGTATGTATGTTTCCCAGTGATGGGTTGCAGCTGGAAGGGCATCCGCTGCGTAAAACATACGCTGGATAAGTCGGCGGTTCATTCCGCTGTGGCGACCCCAGATTAATAAAGGGACCAAGCCGTAAAGAAAATGAATGAATGTATTTTGTGATTCACAAGGGTTTTTCGTTTATTTTAAGCTTGTGAATTGCATTATGGGATGTTGATCTCTGCTCTGTTGACTTTTGATGTTCGTAATTTAACTCTACAGTTTAACAAAGTGGCTTTTATTGACATTTTAATGTTTGAAATAATATAATGTATAAGAAATAATATATTGTGTACTTAATATAAAATGTACTGGTAGCTTCTTACAAGGTTTTTGTAGCATAATATACATCACTAATCCAGACAATTTATCACTTTAAAGTATTAAAAATGTTCATCAAAGTCAATTTTTGGAACTTTTAAAGTTAAAAGTTTTGGAAGAAAGATCAGGGTCCCCATACACAATTCAAAAGCATAAATAAATAGGGAAAAATCAAAACCACAAAATACGGAGAACTGTTCATTTATAGATATTTTTTACAGTGTAGAGCAAAAAATCCAACATCAACAGCTCTTAGGTTGTATAAAATAATGCCAGTGTCCGTCCTACCTGAGCAAAAGGGCATGGGTGCGCTCCAGTGGCCGTTGAGCTGGCACGTCCTGGAGGATTCGCCCTTCAGTTGCCGGCCACCCGTACAGCTGTATCGCACCGTGGCTCCAAAGGTGAATTTATCCCCGCTCAGCAGCCCATTAGGAGGAGATCCAGGATGCCCACAGTCCACCACTATAAATATAGACACTCATTCAGTGCACATTCACAATATTAAAACATCTTAAACATAAGCTACTCTACTTTTAATTATCCATTCACTGCGGCTGATCTCTGTGAATACAGTGCTAATTCAGCTTCATGCAGGAGCGCAACCATCAGCACTTTCTTGAAGTTTCTTTCTTTCCTGTTGCTCAGCCCTCAGTAGAGTAGCTATTAAAAATGATGCTCATTTTGATTTATTATTTATAAAATATCAATGAATTTAGCGCTATTCATAAAAAAATGAAAGACAGCACTGTCTCTGATAACATTTCTGCCAATTATCAAATACTGTCATTTATTGCAACTGAAAATAAAGGTTATATAAAGTTAAAACATTGGTATTTCTGTTGTCTAACAATGACTAGTAGTAGTAGTAGCCCAACGTGCTGAACACAATCAATACTAATTCAAATATCGAATCACACAGCACATAAGTAACAACTAAAACATAAAAACAAATCCCTCAACATTCAAAAGGCTCAAATGCTAAAGAACAGAAGGATTTTAAAAACAAGTCAAGTTGGAGCGTGTCTAATGTGAGGTGGAAGCTTGTTCCAGCATTTTGGGGCGATAACAGCGAAACCCCGATCCCTCCTCCGCTTACACCGGGTCCTTAGAGAAAAAAAAAGACCTGATGACCTTAATGACCTACCAGGATTAAATACATGTAGGAGTTCTGATTAATAAAGTGATGCCAGACCCTTTAGATTTACAAACAAAAACTAATGGTCCCACTTTATATTAAGTGGCCTTAACTACTGATACTAAAATACTTAAAAACTGATATTAATCATTTGTTACAGTGTACCTTTGTCTAATTACATTGCATCTTAAATATAGTACATTTTTACATTATACTTATGATTGATTCAATACCTGCATGAAATTAGATCTATAATTAATTTTTGTAATTACATGTATAATTACACTGTTGACCATCTCTTATACCTTAACCCACCCTTAAACCTCCTCATACCACCAAACCCGTTACTAACCCAAACCATATCTAGGCCCACACGTAATCTGTGCGCGCAGAATTCCGCAGATTTCCGTAGATTTTTAGCCCATCATTAATTCTGTTTATTTACTTGAGTAAATGTGTGTAAATCTATATTTATTCAGTTTTTAAATTAATTACAGTAATATTACTGACTAATATGAAAATATTCATATGATTTATATACAATGCAGTTTGTAAAGTAATATTATATGAGAGACTTGCTTTGTTTACCAAATAAAGTGAATCTAATTGGATTGGCATTTGAAACATTAAATAAAAGTTAAAAAGATATAATTTTTTAGGTTTTAGTTATGATACTCCCGAAATAATTCCGCAGAAATCCGCAGATTTTTACCAAAATTCTCAGCAGAAATATCAAAAAATGTCCGCTGATTCCATCTGACCCTACCCATATCCCACCTCAAGAACACCATAAGTGTACTTTAATACATAATGAACACAGTAAGTACACTGCATTTATTTTTTGATGTAGTATTTAAGGCCACTTAATAAAGTGAGACCAAACTAATAACTTAAAATCAATCCGAGACCTGACAAGAAAGAACTGGGGATTTGTTTTCATGCTTACGAGTCCCTGTCAGAAGTCTCGCAGCCGTAGTTTGGACTAATTGCAGTCTATTCAGGGCATTTTGACTGATACCCACATACAAAGAGTTGCAATGGTCAAGTCTCTCCAAAACAAAACCATGAATCCACTTCTCAAGGTCATTACAAGAAAGAAACAACTTCTTGCCACGAGTCATAAGTGAAAAAAAAGGATTTACTTTACTTGTTTGTCAAATTTCAGATCACTATTGAACTATCTTGAACTATTGCTCTAGGTTTCTGTCAACCTGACTATAAATGCTTCGAAAACATGGCACTTCTTTGTTATTTCAGGCAACAAAAAAAATGTAAATAAAAATGCTCTAAATGATGACATTTTCATTTTTAATTTTGTAGATAATGCCATCAGAAGTTCAGCGAACAAAACAAAAACTATGTACATTTTAAAATATAATGATATATTACCTAATCTTATTTTTTTTTCAACTAAATATGGTATTTAAAGCTAACATTAAATAGAAAACTTATTGCGTAACTTAAAGAGATCCAGTTTTAAAGTTTAGATGTGACGACAAATACATTTACAGTTGAAATTTTAACAGCCAAAATGATCAGCCCTCCTGTGAAATTTTAATCCTATAAAATATTCTGTTTAGAGAATGTATTTTAAAATATAACAGGTTTCATAACTCACCTCTAATAACTCATTTCTTTTGTCTTTGCCATGATGAGAGTATATAATATTTACTAGTTATTTTGCAAGATATCAGTATCCATCTTAAGTGCAATTAAAAGACTTAACTAGTTTAATTGGGCAAGTTAGGTTAATTAGGCAAGTCAATGGATAATATTGGTTTGTCTTTTAGCCAATCAAAAAAAAGGGGGCTAATTGTTTAAAAACAAATTAAAAACTGCTTTCATTCCAGCCAATCAAAAACAACCAGACTTTCTCCAGAAGAAAACATATTATAGGAAATACTGTGAAAATTTCCTTGCTCCATTAAACATCACTTATATTTGTCACATGAGGGCTAACAGTTTTGCCTTTCAACTGCATATGGATTCACATGTCAGCAGAAAAGGTGTTCACAAATAACACACATACGGTAAACAAACATGAATGAATCTTTTGCTAAACTGTGCTAAAAACCAGCAAAGAAACAGTGAACATCAGCATTTTGTTATGCTGAGCATATCCCAGCGCTTACAGTAGAGTCACTCAGGTATTCAGAGCCCAGCAACTGGTGTGCAGATCACACGTGTAAAACTACAGGGAAGATTATGGAGACACACAAAGCAGAAGCGGGCGACTGGGCGAAAGGGCATCTCAGACAGCAGGGAGTCTTGTCAGGGCAAAATGTAAGCTCAGGTCCCGTCGACATCGCAGCTGCTGCAGAACAAGCCTAACCGAGCGCGAGACCTGCTGCTTCAACTTTCACTAAATCTGATTTAACCCTTGTGTATTGTTTAAATGTATTACCATTTTGTTCTGTTGGTGGCTGTGTTTATTATCAAATTTATTGATTGCAAAGCCATGACGGCATATAATCATGCATTCTTGATTGTTGGTGGTTTTCCCTGTTGGGAAGAGGTACAATTTGTAATTTTCTGGCTTATATCATACCTGTCAACCCTCGCGTTTTTCCCAGGATTCTACCGTATTTTACAGTTCTATCCCACTATCATCAAAGGTATTTTCCCTTATTTATCCAATTTTATTAGTCTTTCACTGAAGGGTGGCAATAAACATTAAAGAGCCGATCCTCCCTATATGCAAGCCATACCACCAAACCACCAGGGGGTGCCCCTTGCTCGTAAACGTGAGTCTGTTCTGTGCTTTCATTTTATTTAGGCATGAAAACACTTTGAAATAAATATAAAAACGGCAGGATTCCCTTTCCTTTTCATTGCAGGTGCCGTTATCGCTCATATGCAATCCTCAAAACAGTCATATATCGGTGCGTGACTGTCAGCTGACGCGCTCCATAGTGATAAATAGATGCTGTTTCCCAAACGGATTCTATACACGCGATTTGAAGCGGAGTGAAAGTCTGGGTTTTTGGTGCTTGTTTGAACAGACATAATAATAATAATAATAATAATAATAATAATAATAATAATAATAATAATAACAACATCTAAAGATGTCGATCTTGGTGGAGTTTTTTTCAAACACAACTATTTTTGTCCTAAATGAGCATAAAAAATTAGGGAAGCAACCGAAAGCTTTCATTATAACGTTATGAGATTTGATAACTTGATTCTATTTCTTTATAACGGCTACTAATTTTAATAAGCTGAACTGTTAATGTATACTATTTATTTTATCTTGTGTAAATAATAATAATAATAATAATAATAATAATAATAATAATAATAATAATGATAGTATTAATAATAATAATAATAATAATAATAATAATAATAAAACATATTACTGACTGTTTAACTGGTTATTTACAATGAAACAGTTCCAGAAGAACAGATTTTGTAATTTGGGGATTTTTTTGGCAGGGATATCCCTTATTATGGTGGGCAAATCCCTTATTTTCACATCCCGATGTTGACAGGTATGGCGTTTATATGGAGTTCTGTGGAGTACAACAGCAAATTATAGTGTGTGCATAAATACAATTACTGTGTTTACCATGTTCTGAGAATTTAGCTGCTTATCTTGATATGTCTTACAAAATCTAAATGATTGTGTAAAGGTCTCTCTCTCTCTCACACGCACGCACGCACGCACGCACGCACACACGCACACACGCACAAACACACACACACACACACACACACACACACACACACACGCACACACACACACACACACACACACACACACACACACACACACACACACTCAATACTCCAGAAGGCACAAACTATGATATAATAGGGTGTATGGGGCAAAAACAGCCCCGAACATAATGAAAGGGTGGTAAATTGTTGTGAATTGTTGAATTTTTTAACATTTTCAAGGCTTTTTCCCAAAATATGTGTCACATTAAGTAAATTGTCATCAAAGATCATTCCATTTGCTAAAACATAGAGAAAGTCGTAGCCAAATTAAGCCTCAAAATCACACTAGAGTGGATGAAAACATCCCCAACAGCACACAAGGGATAATCAATAAAGTTAAGAGACTAATTTAGGGCTATAACTACTATACAGTACAATATTCTTTCTGTGTGTCACCAAATGGGATAATTTTTGACGAAAAATCTTATTTTGACACATATTTTGGGAAAATTATAGTGTGTGTGTGCAGAAATACACTTAATATGTTTACTATGTTCTGAGAGCTGAGCTGCTTATTGTGATTTTCTCAAATAAAGGTAAATGCGCAAAGGTCTCTCACATTCTCACACACACACTCCATATAGTATAGTGTAAAACCTCTCTAGGTCAATCTGTTTTTTCTGTTAAGGGAACCAAATTGTACAATGATTTACCTGTTAGCCTAGTATAGTAATATAATGTTTTTAGTAGTGTTCTTAAAAAAAAAACAGCAGTGTTTACACAAACAGTCTACTATTAGTTTGTTTGATCATACCACCTTTGTTTTTGCCTTATAGCAATTTTATGTAAAGATTTATGATGAGTATGTGTTTATAATGCGTTTTAATGTTTATAATAGTGTACATGTATCTATTTTATTTTCATTTTATGTCAAGCTTCCTGTGGACAGGTGTTGAGAACTAGCAAGTCTGCTAAAACACTGAAACAAATGCATTTATTTGTCCAGTGTAATGTTGATGTCAAAATAAAAGAAATAAAACTCCACACCGAAAAAAAAATATTCATTAGATTTACTTAATGTTTTTTTTTTTTTAAGTTAAGTGGTTGCAAACAATTAATATGGGCTGAATTTAAACAAATTACATTTTGTGATATCAACTTAATTTGTTTAAATTCAGCCCATATACATTGTTTGCAACCACTTGACTTAAAAAATGTGGTAAATCCAATGAATCAGTACATATAAACCAGAAATGAAGCTTTTTTTGCGCTAGAACTGATGATCAACAGTAAAAATGGAAGATTTGACCTCTTCCCAACAGTGAAAACCACCAACAATCAAGAATGCATGATTATATGCTAGAGGCGTGAAACTACACGGTCTAACGGTTCGGTTCGGTTACGATTTTTGTGTCATCGATTCGATTTAAATGGAATACACAATTATATTTATTTCTTCACAATACAAGCATTCTTATATTAAAATCTATAAATATATTTATATATTATTTGTAATACAATTTTGTCTTATAATACAAGCAGTCAGATAAATACACTGAAAAAAGTGTTGCATGCAAAACTGTTGCAAACAATTTACTTGTGTTGAATTTAAACAAATAAATTTAATTTAATAATGTTCAACTTCATTTGTTTGTTTAAATTCAGCCCAAATAAATTGTTTACAACCACTTAACATAAAAAATTGAGTAAATCCAAGGAATCATCTTTGCATTTTACCTGCTCAAAGAAAACACTCTTATTGAATGTTTCAAACAAAACAAAGTATATGCACAAAAGAAAACATTAACATTTATAGCAAATAAAGTAATGTAAATATTATGCCGCTTGCCTTTTGAGCGTTGTCAAGCAAGTTCTTAAACGCAAGGACCAGGGGAGGCCAAGTTGGAGCACTCACGCTGGTCCCCCGGGCTCTGCGATTGGTTGGGATGATTTCAAATTGACCAAAACCAAAACAAACCATTACAATTGGCTTAAGATTGGCGATCAAAATTCAGGATGTTGCAACCTGCAGAACCTGATAAGTTAAAAAAATTAATAATAAAAAAAGTTCTTAAACGTTTATGATTGGTCATTGTGTTCACGTACTCAACAGAAAGAGCTGCGATTGGCTCTAAAAAAAAGTCTATGGGCATAATGTTCAGCTATCATCCGTGATAGACGAAGTTGAAAAAATAGGTGATTCTAGGTTCTGCTGTACCTTCAGTGTCAGATAATACGTCAGTACGTATTAACCGGTTATGATCTATTACTGAAACAATACCAAATTGTCTGTGTCTGCATCACAGTGCATCGAAGAAAAAAATAATTTTGACACTCTTATGCCCTTATTATATGCTGTCATGGTTTTGCAATAAAAAAAAGTCAATATATTGGAAGTCAATGGGGCAAATACAGCCACCATCATAACAGAAATATAATACATTTACAGCGTTTTGTTGAATTTTTGAAGCATTTTCCCAAAATATGTGTCAAAATGAGATTTGTCACTGAAAATCTTTCCATTTGCTGAAACACAGAGAAACTAGTGGCCAAATTAAGACTCAAAATCACCCTAGAATGTATTAAAACATTGCTAATTAATCCACCACACACATACACACAAAAGAAAAATCCGTGTTCCACCTGTCCCTCAATTATAATCACTGATCTTAAACAGCAGGAAAAAGGTCGTGATACTAATTCCGCTCTATTACGCCGGTGAAAAGGCAATCAGCGGCACAATGCCACTGCCAAATCTTCATTGAGAGGTGCCAGGGACGTACCGATACACTCGGGCAGAGGTTTGTCCCATTGACCCGTGGGCTGGCAGGTGAGGACAGGTGAGCCAAACAGGTAATAACCGGGGTTGCAGTCGTAGAAAACCACCGTGCCAAAGGTGAAGTTTCCGTGCTCGATCTTACTCTGCCTGATAGAGTTGGCGGGAATCCCAGGGTCAGAGCAATTGACAACTGAATAAGCAGAAGAAAGAGAGAGGACAGGAACAGAGACATGTGTTATTTGGCAGAAGCACTAAGCAAGTGACTTCAGTGGAAACAAGTAGGTCAGATGCTCCACGCATGCAGAATGAGACTTTTTTTGGGGGCTATTTTTTAATTTGTGTCTCAGATATCAACTCAAACAATGATGAAGTAACAATGGCTGAAATATATAACTGTAATTCATCTTATTAAAATATATAAATATGTATATAACAGTATTTTAAAGAGGCTACATGTATGCATTTTGACATATTAACTGATTTTTAATTAAAGTTTGACTGCTTACAAACTAAAAAACAAGATTTCCTACTGTAGGTTTTATATTGTTTTATAACAATTTATAAATGTTAATAAAATGAACTAGTTGTATATCCCCAGCTATTGTAACATATTTATATTTGGAGTTGATATCTGAGACACATAGTAAAAAAACAGCCCCAAAAAACAGTCACCTTCTGCATGCGTCAAGCATCTGACCTTACTTTGCAAGACACACTGACATTAGTTGTTTTGAATATTATAAGCATTCATTTCAGGGGTCATTTTCTGAACATTTAAACTCAAATTTACATAAACCTACAGTAGGAAATCTTGTTTTTTTTAGTTTGTAAGCAGTCAAACTTTAGTTAAAAGCAGTTAATATGTCAAAATAGCCTCTTTTTAATAGTTTTATAATGTTTTATAGATATTTAAAAATGTTAATAAAATGAACTAGTCGTATATCCCCAGCTATTGTAACATAATCATAATTGGAGTTGATATCTGAGACACATAGTAAAAAACAGCCCCAAAAAAAAGTCACCTTTTGCATGCGTCAAGCATCTGACCTTCCTTTGCAAGACACCATGACATTAGTTATTTTGAATATTATGAGCATTCATTTCAGGGGTCATTTTCTTAACATTTAAACTCAAATTTACATAAACCTACTGTAGGAAATCTTGTTATTGTTTAGTTTGTAAGCAGTCAAACTTTAGTTAAAAGCAGTTAATATGTCAAAATGCATACATGTAGCCTCTTTAAAATACTGTTATATACATATTTATATATGTATGAATGAATTACAGTTATATATCCCAGCTATTGTTACTTCGTCATCGTTTGAGTTGATAGTCTTTTTAATGAGACTTTTTTAGGCTGTTTTTTAGTATTTGTCATAGATAAAGCAGATATAACTCAAATGATATAAAGTAACAATAGCTGGGATATATGAATTCTATTAAAATATATAAATATGTATATAATAGTATTTTAAAGAGGCTACATGTATGCATTTTGACATATTAACTGATTTTTAACTAAAGTTTGACTGCTTACAAACTAAAAAACAAGATTTCCTACTGTAGGTTTATATGAATGTCAAAATGATTTGATGTTTACGCTCATGAGAGTTTAAATGTTTTAAAAAATGAACCCTTAAACAAAAACTCATAATATTCAAATAACTAATGTCATTGTGTCTTGCAAAGTAAGGTCAGATCCTCGAACGCATGCAGAATGAGACTTTTTTAGGCTGTTTTTTAGTATATGTCACAGATATCAACTCAAACGATGACGAAGTAACAATAGCTGGAATATATAACTGTAATTCATTCTATTAAAATATATAAATATGTATATAACAGTATTTTAAAGAGGCTACATGTATGCATTTTGACATATTAATTGATTTTTAACTAAAGTTTGACTGCTTACAAACAAAAAAAAACAAGATTTCCTACTGTAGGTTTATATGAATGTCAAAAGGATTTGATGTTTACGCTCATGAGAGTTTAAATGTTTAAAAAAATGAACCCTGAGATAAAATCTCATAATATTCAAACAACTAATGTCAATGTGTCCTGCAAGGTAAGGTCAGATGCTTGACGCATGCAGAATGAGACTTTTTGGGGGCTGTTTTTTAAAATGTGTCACAGATATCAACTCAAATAATGGTGATGTTAAAATAGCTGGGGATATAACTGTAGTTCAGTTTATTAAAATATATAAATATTTATAAAACAGGATTTTAAAGAGGCTAAATGCTTGCATTTTGAGATAAACTGCGTTTTAGTGTCAACGTTTAATAGGTTACAAACTAGAATAAAAAACAAAACCAAGATTTCCTATTGTACACTATAAAAAATATCAATAAATTAGCACTTTTATGTATTTTTTTTATTTTATTACCCCCCCCCCCCATTTATTTATGCTTTTGAGTGGCATTATGAAAGCTTGATCTTTCTTCCAACAACTTTTAACCTTGAAAAGTTAAACAAGTGACTTTTTTGAAGATTTCTAATAGTTTAAAGTGATATATTGTCTGGGTTGGTGTTGTATATTACGCTACAACCACCTTGTAAGCAACTGCACTATATTTTCTGTCATTTTGCAGACTTGTTTCTCTATATATTATTTATTATACACTATATAATTTCAAGCTACTAAAATGTCAATAAAAGTCACTTTGTTAAACTGTAGAGTTGAATTTTCAACATCAAGAGTCGACAGAGCAGAGATCAACATCCCATAATGCAATTCACAACAAATGCAAAACACTTGTGAATCACAAAATATGGAAACTGTTTATTAACAGATATTTATTTACAGTGTAGCTTTATGGGAAATGTCAAAAGGATTTGATGTTTAGGCTTCATGAGAGCTTTTCTGTTAAAATGACTCATGAAATGAATGCTCATATTTAATGCTAAAAGATCACTTCTGTACTTTGTCAATGTGTTTTGCAAAAACGGGAATAAATCTAACTATAATCTTACACTGCCAATTTAGTTTCTGATATACTTTATAATATCATAGCAGTGTCGTTTTTTTTTTTCTCGGGACGTTCGTTGGTCAACAAGCTGGTAAACATATCCACTTCATTATGAGCATATGCTTGCTGAATTGTTGTTGTTTTTTAACCGTTCTTATTTGTATCATATGATTATTTTGTTATTGAGAGGAAAGCAGAGTTTCCTGCTTCAAAAAGAGACCAAAATGTTGTGCGCAAAAGTATATTTAGAAGTTAAAGTAGTTGAGCGCCCCCTAGCTGCACAAAAATGGACATTTGTCAACATTAGCTTTAACAAATTAGCATTAACAAAGTAGCTATCAATTGACACAAATTGTTACTTTGGAAAGAGCAAAATGTCTGACTTTGAGAAGACGAAATATTTTATTAAATAGACTCGCTTCAGGAAAAAGACAAACTGAAATAAATATATGTTTGAGGGATAAACGTTGTTCCCAGCAGTCTGAATATTTGTTATCAGTATATCACGGTAAATCAAAGTAAATGTCCAATTATTTCCACTTCTGATCAAATAAATTTCCGTATTTTTCCACCGCTAATCAAAAAACAAACAAACAAACAAACAAACAAACAAAAAATCTGAGCATTGAATCGCATTTAGAATGTAACATGTGCACAACTCAACGTACGTTGACACCGAAAGCGGCGAGAGCGTGAAAGTAGCCGTAAGTCATTCATTTTCAATGAGAGCCGGCGGTGATAAGCAGCAAGGAGCAGTGCTGTGCGTCGTCGCCGGTGTGAGCGTCGAGGAGAGTTGAAATCAAGTCAACTTTATGGTAATGAGCTATGATGTGGTTCGGCGGTAAGCAATCAGAATGGAGAAGTCCACCGCTTGCGAAGAGTTCAGAGAACACAGCTTTGGTTCCGACCACAGTTGTTCCCAAGGGTTTGATTATTGCGGTCGCCGGATTTACAATCTTTTCTTACAGGAACATGCATTAAATAAGTAATAAGCCAGGGCGGCCAGAGCGACCTTGGAAGCTCTCTCCGCTTTCGGTGTGAACGCACAGTAATACACAACTAGCTGCAGTTCACTAAACGGCCAGAGGTGTCGCTAAAAACAACGATTTCTGCATTATTTACCTTAATCTACAATGCAAAACCGTGTTTATTTTTGTGATTGTTTTAGAACTTCTGATTCAGTCGCCTATAGGATAAATGACTAGGAATAATAAACAGCAGAAAATGGTCAAACTACTTCCTCGACAATCAAGTGTGTTCTTGACTATTAGGGCTGCACGATATTGGAAAAATCTAACATTCCGATATATTGTGTTATTCTCAATGTACTGTATATGGAAATACAGTATAATTTCACCAGATTTATATTTGTAAAGAATTTATAATGTTCAATTGGGATGATCCTTGAATCATGCATAAAAATACAATAAAATTAATATTCAAGCATAGATAAATACAATAAAGAAAAAGATACAATTAAAATAAACAGGGTTTTATCATTTTTCGAGTCTAACAGTATTCAGGTACAGTAATTGAACAATAAAAATACAAATAATTCAGTAAAATTAATCATTATTAAAGCGTTCAATCGCTTTTAATGTAATTAGGAAATTATATTACAAATTCCACATTATATTCTGCGATGAGACTACACATTCGATATTGATATATTGTGCAGACCTAATGACTAAACACAAAAAGTAGAAGAATATAGTAAGAAAATATCTGTCTGCAACATGAAGCAGCATAACAAGCTGTTTTTAGTGTATTAAAATCAATGGAAGTGAATGAGAACGGAAGTCTTGAGCCAAAATGGCTGCGCCTGCTCGTACGTGAAGAATAAGGTCAACACATGTAGCCTCTTTAAAATATAATATTCAAATATATGTAAATAAATTAGGCACATTTGTACAGTACACATTCAGCAAACTGTGTTAGTATCCCCACATGCAGCAGTGAGTGAGTGCACACATGCAGAATAACATATCAATATGATAGCATTTTAATAAATGTTTTTGTTTCCTCAATGACATTAGTTTACTTTCAGCCACCAAAAACCCACAACTGGTAGCTACTTATAGCAGGACATATCGGCACCGCCGCAACTCCCTTCCTTACCCACAGAGTGCACTGCGGCGCTTTAATTCAGTCAGCCATCAGGTGGATCAGGCAAAGCTCCGTGTGAATAAAAGACTTAACTTTTCTCCCCACCTTTACATGTTGGTGGTGGCTGACTCCACTGCCGGTTGGCCTGACACTGGGCTCGGGACGGACCCTCCATCACGTAGCCCATGTTGCAGGAGAAGCTCACCACATCGTTCAGGTTGAAGCCGTTGCCGATGGTGCGACCATAGATGGGGCTGCCCGGGTGCCCACAGCTGATGGCTAGTAAAAGACCAGAACGACATCTGTTAATCAGGCATCCCACTCTTTCATGAACAGCAGATTCAAGGACTTTTTAAAGCACCATTCATTTTCAATTTGTCGAATTCAATACTGGTAATATTCAAATGCAGTTTGTGAAATAGTCAGAATTATTATTATTTATTATTATTATTATTATTATTTATTATTTTATAATTATTATTATACAATTTTTCTTATAAGATTTTTTCAACACATTTGTAAACATAATAGGTTGTTCTGTAGATGTAACCGTACTCTCTTTTGCTCTGTGTTGTGTTAAGTTGTTAATAACGAGAGGACACCATTTTGAGTCTGCACAGAGAATGTTATTATGTTTGAAGCAGCTCGGCAGCCTCAGCTCATACCATTAAACGTATGCTGTCAACAAAAATAACACTCTACAATATAACAAATTGTTTTTACATCATTAAATAAAACAAATGATTTAAATCAAGCTTAAATATGTATTTGTGTGTGTGTGTGTGTGTGTGTGTGTGTGTGTGTGTGTGTGTATTATTTACGACCAGTGCTAAGTTCAATGTGGAACAGGTATAGCGATCCTCGTCAGTTCAGGGAAGAGGTAGAAAAGGCTGCTCAAATAATAGAACAACAGGTATGTCTGCTTGGACTATACCACCTTGATGTTAACCCCAAGGGGGAGAAGAGGTTTTACAGACCCTTTTTACATTTATATTTGTGAACACAAAACACTTTTAAATTAAGAGTAACTAAACAAGAGGAAAATATAGTGAAATATACTTAAAATGATCCTGTTACATGGACAATCGAAAACAAAAATATTGCTTAAGGAGGCAAAAAATTCTAGAATTTTTTTTAGAAAAAATATTATCGGAAATACTGTGAGAAATTTCTTGCTTTGGTAAACATCATTTGGGAAATATTTGAAAAAGAAAATAAAATTCACTAACTAATATACAAGCATAGATAAATACAATTAAGAAAAAGATACAATTAAAATAAACTGGGTTTTATCTTTTTCCGAGTCTAACAGTATTCAGGCACAATATTGAACAATAAAAATACAAATAATTCAGTAAAATTAAACCAAGGTTTTAATAGGGTGTATCTTGTAGCCTTATATTCACGTTTAGTATCATTTTAAATGTCTCTGCGTGATTAGTAAAATGGTCTTAATTTCACTGTAGTATTTCATTTGTATATGTTTATTTGGTTTTTGGCTTTGATAAAATGTCTGCCAGATGCTCCTGCCCTCTAGAAATGATTAACAGCAACTTCTCGGGTCAGGTGTGCATCTCTAGCTCTTTGATTTATCTTTTGAGTAGTGGATGTTGTATTTTTACAGTCTCATCTCTGAATTGGCTTTCTGATCATTTTATTATGTAATTAACATAATACAATTTTACTGACAAATAAAATGTTACGTTTTGATTCTGAATTCTCCTGAAATTTTTTATATTCAGTAGATTAAGTGGAGTCTTGCACTACCTTTATGATTCAACATGATTAGACTTTCGATTCTGAAGACACATTTGACTGTACGGATCAGTGTGGCACGACAGCATGGAGATCTTTATTCATCTGAATAAATCTACTACTTTTTAAGATGAGTGAGCAGTTTGCAGCCAGACTACATAAGTATTAGCTAACCCTACATCCTCTGACTAACTTCAGAGTGTCGACATACTGTCCGTGAGAAGACACGCAAAACCTATGGTGTGAAACTCTGAGCGGTGTTTGGTCCCTAATGAACGTATTACTGAAGAGTATGGGATCAGATATAGATCAAAACTCTGAATTGAGTCATAAATGATGAATGTGATCCATCTTACAAATAGAAATACAGTCTAATTTTGACTGTAAAATTGGGAGTCAGATTAAAAAACACATATAAATAAATTCTAATAAATAACAGAATTCTTTTCAGAAGCACTAGAAAAGGCTTACATGCATTTAACCTTCGACCACGCAGTTAGTTTCGTCATTGGGCTAATAGATGGACTTCTACAAAACAAGACAGAAATTCTAAGTCGTAAATGTATTTTTTGCCGTGTACTTCAATAAGCTACATGAGGTTTCTGTTTTTATTGTGCTTTACTTACAAAATTAAATTCAAATGGACATGCTCAAGTAATACTTATTGTTTCGTTATCTGTTAAACTAATGTAGAAAATGACATACGTCAATAAAACATGCTTCATTAATTCAATTTCTTTTCGGCTAAGTCCATTTATTAATCTGGGGTCGCCACAGTGGAATGAACCGCCAACTTATCCAGCATTTGTTTTATGCAGCGGATGCCCTTCCAGCTGCAACCCATCACTGGGAAACACATGCACACTTATTCACACACACTCATACACTACGGACAATTTAGCCTTCCCAATTCACTTTTACCGCATGTCTTTGGACTGACCCACGCAAATGCAGAACTCCACACAGAAACGCCAAGTGACCCAGCCAAAGCTCGAACCAGCGACCTTCTTGCTGTGAGGCAACAGCATTACCTACTGCGCCACTGCATCGCCCAAAAGATGCTACACAAAGTCAGGAAATTTATGCGCATGCTCTCTTGGATTCACACATAATAATTTAATGCAGCTAATTTACATAAAATGAAAGAGAACAGGTACTGTGGTTATTTACCCCCAAAGCTGTAAAACACATTCAACTCGTTCACTAGATATTCTCCCCTTAGTTTAATTTGTTTATTGAAAAGTTTATTTGCATGGTAAAAACTTTATTATATTGTAAAAGTTTCATTGTAAAAGTTAAAAAAGCTTGGCAGTGTTTTTATTTATTTATTAAGAAACAGAAGTAATGCATCACAAATCACATTAAATGGGATAGTTCACCCAAAAAATTGAAATGTATTCACAGTCTAAAAAAAAAGAGTTTTTTTTTCTGTTGAACACAAAAGAAGATATTTCGAAGAATGCTGAAAACCTGTAACCACTGACTTCCATAGAAAGAAAAACAAATACTATGGAGGTCAATGGTTATAGGTTTCCCAGTTGTCTTTTGTCTTCTCTATCTTCTTTAACTTTGGTTAGGTTTGAAACAAGTAAACTGAGTAAAATGAGGTAAAATGTCAGATTTTTCAGTTTTGGGTGAACTATCCTTTAATATTTAAATGAAATGTTATTCAAGATAACCAAAACAAGATAAATATAGTTGTTATGTAACAAAACTTAACAAAAAAAATGTAAATTGTAATATAATTAAGTAAAACAAACAAACAACGAATCAAAAAATGACTGGAAACACCCAAGGAAACGTAACTTAAACATTTCTATTTACTAATATACTAATTTCTAAAAACTAAGTACTAATAATTATGATTATAGGCTTTTACCAGGTAAAGTTTTGCGAATTTACTAGCCTTTTTCTAAGTAAAAATGGCTTCCAAGCTTCTACATGTTTTTTTCTTCAGTGTAAACACATTTAGTGCAGCAACGTGGGACGATTTCTTCCTAGAAACCGTTCTCTCACAACAGGTTCATATTAAATAACATTTTTAGAGCATGATTAAATTACGGCGCCGAATAGATGTGCCCTTTACATTGATTGGTCACTGCAGGAAATTAGTTCATTTTTCCCTCTGTAATTTCTAATCATTTATTTGGTAAGCTGCCAGCTCAAAAGCAATAAATCAGATTCGCCTTCTCCTTGATAAAAAGGCAATTCAAAAAACAGCAGCAGAGTCTAAATATCAATGAACAGAAATGAAAGTAGGATTTATTCACTGTCATTTCAACTTTCAACATCAGCCTTTGAAAAAGGGGTGGCCTTCTGTTTACTGAATATTTTGTATTCACTAATATCTTCATGCCTTGTAAAGAATCAGTAACAATGTGCTGAAAAGTAAAAAACAATCTAGTTTTTAATAACTTTTCAGAATTTCAAATGCATTTATTTAAGTGAAGTTTCATAAACTAATTTGGAGAGGAGCACGTGATATGATTGAGCACGTCTGGCCACTCATCTGTAATCAGTAATAATCCAATCAGAGTGATCCTAGTTTACTATAAATGGATCATTTTCTCCCTAATGTTTATCTTCGTTTGGAAGAATCCCCCCTTCCACCCCTTCTCCTCCTTTTCCTCCCTTTTCTAAAAGGGGGAGCTCTCGAGACCTACCTGATCTCGGATCTCCTGATATGCTTATCGACCGGGTGGGAGCCCTGGGCTCAAATATCTCCGAGCTCAGGGTTCTCTCCCGGGACAGCATGCCAAACCTGCTTTATACGCCAAGCATATCTAAGTGGGAACTCTTGAAATGGTTCCATTCAGGTGTGTAAGACTTGTCCTATCCAAGTTTTAGGAACAACAAATAATAACTTGACTTCCAGTTGATCATTAGCTATCAGAAGTGGCTTATATGAAAGGCAAAGACCCCTAGATTACGCTTATTTTACCAAAATAAAATGTTAATTTTTAATTATTTAATCAGGACAGTAAGGTCTGACTTTGCTTAGACAAAAGTCTTGTCATTAAACAGAAATAATGTCCAGTATAGAATATAAAGTCATGCTGCAGTGGAAACAGATTGAATATTGTGTATGACTCCCATGATCTTGGAGGACTGCATCCATACATCTTTGCAATGACTCAAATCACTTAATAATAAAGTTAAAAACTACAATGAAGACTACCTGACTGTAAAATCAAAAGGTTCATGTGACACTAAAATCTACAGTGATAGATGCTAAAAATTCAGCTTTGCCATTATAAAATAAAATAAAACATTTTAGACATTTAGACATAAATAAATAATTAGCCCCCCTTCGAATTTTATTTTATTTTTTAAATATTTCCCAAATAACATTTAATAGAGCAAGAAAAGTCTCACTGTGTCTGATAATGTTTTTTTTTTTACCTTAAAAATTAAGGTAAAACTTAAAAAATAAAAAACTGCTTTTATTCTAGCCAAAATAAAACAAGTAAGACTTTCTCCAGAAGAAAAAATATTATCAGACATACTTTGAAAATTTCCTTGCTCTGTTAAGCATCATTTTTATGTCAAATAAATGCACTTTTAGCTACATAATAAATGACTTATCTCAAAAACATTTGATAACACTTCAGTATAGGGAACAATTCTCAGTTTTAACTAGGTGCTAATTAGCTTAGATTTTGGCTATTTATTTAAATTATAAACCATATTTAATGCTACAATAACTACCATACCAACTATTGATAAGCAGTCCAAACAGGAGTTTACTTATTTGTGAAAATTGGGCACTATTTTAATAATCTAAGTGCAAAGTTTAAAACGGATAGCACAAAAGCACAAAGGTTGTGCTCACTTTTGATATTTTAATGAAGAGAAAAATAGTCGTCAAGCCGGGCGCATAGTCTAAAAGGGTTGTCATTATTTGAAGGAATCATGGGTGTATTTTGAAAATAAAACCCCTTAACCCTTTTTTTTTCCCTCTCCGCTGTCGCCACTGGCTTGCATGGTTCAGGATCTATAGAGCTGCGCATCGTTGGATTTGCTCTTCAGTGTTTGGACTCTCAGTAGTGATTATTAAACCACACTGAACTGAGCTAAACTGAACTGAACTTAAACACTACACACAGAACTACACTGTTCCTATTTACTATGACCTTTCATGTGAAGCTGCTTTGACACAATCTACATTGTATAAGCGCTATACAAATAAAGGTCAATTGAATTGAATTGAATTAAACTAATCAGTGTCTCATTCGCTATTTTCATGGTGGACATTCAAAAAACTGAATGCTTCACTAGCAAGAAAACGGTTAAAGACCATCTACGCGAGGTTAATGACCATCTACAGAATGAGTCTCTTACTTTCAACCATGGATTCGGAAAACGGTGGTGAACGCAATCCACTAAAGGCATCCATTACATATTTATTTTCATAATTTCGTTTGCTAAGCACAAAGATATTGTTTCAAAACTCTTTCTAAAATCAGTTCTAATTTCCAGCAAACAAATAGATTAACTAAGTGTGCTTCTATCCAAACACACTTCCTATTCCTATGCCCCTATATACTGATGCATACGTCACTAAAAACTATTGTTGAATCGAAACAAAAAAAAAAACAATAAAACAACAAATATTAATACGCATATAATAAATAGTAATAACACTAAACAAAAATAAATTGTCATGAAGCAACAGAGCCATATTCCAATAAAGCCCCATGAGATGAGGAAAACATGGGAGGAGGAAGCATTTTATAATGTAGACAATAATAATTTTATTTTTTTACATTTTAATCATTTACTTCTTTCATGTTTAAAGATATCTGTGTGTTGCTGTGCATCCCTGTGTGTGTATTAAGCAATGTGTATGCGTATTTTGTTGCAAAATGCTATAATGATATCTAAAAACCAAAACTGGTTGCGTTGTAATGTGTTCCAGACAAATTTCCCAGAAATGAGACAATACAAAATAAATAAATAAATAATAAGGTGGTCAATAACGCAGTCTATTTCAGTTGCCTCAAAATAGCAATACGCCAACAATGCGCCTTAACACACCTCTGTTACATTCCTGGGGGTGTTGCTCTGTTGTTCTCTCCTCCCCTTTCTGTTTTTATTTGCTGTCTGCTGTTCTTCTGAAATAGGTGTTCCGATTGGTTGGCTGAGTTCTCCCGAGTGGACCAATCAGAAGAGGTTGGGGGTTATTTAAGCACTCCAGTGATGACTCAAGCCAGATTAGAGGGGGATCCTTGTTGCTGCTGTGCTTGTTTGTGTGACATTTTGTGCCTATCTTGTTCTCTGGTTCGTTTTAAAGTTTTTTGTGAGTTGTACATCTGTTTAGAACGTCTCATCCTAAACTTGCTTAAAATGTACTAAAAGGGAAGTGAAAGTGAAGTATGTCACGTGACTTACATTTTCACACACGTAGTTGATTCTCTGTTAATCCACTAGTTTAGAAGCGGGTGCTATTCTGTGTATGTTTGTTCCAGTGAGTGCAGTTGAGTAAGGGGTGTGTGGCGCCGAAGATGTTTTTTTACCTATTTACATATTTCTCTTTAGTTATTTAGAGTTGGGGGGAGGGATTAGTTAGCGGGTGTTTAATTTGTTATTTTCTTTGATTTGGCACCGCTTATTTTCCTTCCCTCTATCAGGTTTGTTTCTTTACTTTATTTTGCATTTATTGTACACATTTGTAAATACATTTTGGGTGATTTAAATATTTTCCTTTATCTTTATTGTAAAAAAACGAACCACTTTTTTTTTGCCACATTGTTGTCTGTGTCGATTCATAGCAGCTAACGTCTCAGGGGAATTCATAAAAGATTGGGTTGTCATAATTATGTTAAGCCCTTTTCATCCTCCGAGCCACACGGGGCGTAACAACCTCCTTTTCAGACCAGCATGCCTTTGTGTGCACAAAGTTAGGCAAATGCAATTCCATTTAAACAACATGGCACAAAATGTGACAATAAAACCTGCACCAGGCTGAAACTTGCAAAAAAACACTAGTGCCATATTGCTTTGGGGTATTTAACTGGGCCCTGTGTGTTCCCATACCAATGTGTTCTCAAAACTTACAACGGTAGACTATACACAAGACAAGCCTACATACAAGACATCAAGCTCTTCTAAAAGCGTGTAACAGTGTATGTGTGAAGAAAACATTAGTCCAATGAAATCCCGCTGTTCTAATAGCGATGGGAAACACAGCACTGCTTGTGCTCAATTGCAGGCATTTGTTGGCTGAATGAAGATGCTGTAAACACGAGATTCACACTCCATGCCTTTGGGTGAGAGCTGTCACTCTGATGTTCGCTTTAGACACTCAAATCCTATCGTTTATCAGAGAACATACAGACGGGCAATGTAAATCAATCTAACAACAACAACATACTGACTTTTAATTACATGCCAGGTTGAGTTTACCTCATTTATATGGAGGAATTATTAGACCTAAACTGTCAATCAGCATCAGATATGGAGCCGATGTTGAGTTGCTTGTTATCCACCGTTCATCCTCATGTACAGTATGGTAAGCTGAGAACGACAGGCCCATCCTTGCTATAGCTCTCCATAATGTGTGTTGATTAACTCCAGACTCTAATTCCAACATCCTGAGCACCAGAGGAGCTTTTATTTAATTAAAGTCCAATTTCTTTGGCTGATATGACACATTTAGAGGTATATTTGCCTTTGTAATAGCTCTTCCAGGCTACGGTATATTTTGTTCTTCACCGTGCGTCTTTTGCGCACTCATAAAAAGCCACAGTTCATTTGCATAATCACAGTTGTAATTTGTTTCTCTTTGCACGCAGGCAATTTCCCTTTCATTTAAAGACTCTCCGTAGCCCAAATTTTCAACCAAATCACTGTATGCTAAAATAGCTGGAAATGTACCCACACACGTTCTTTTTTTTGCATCCTGCGAGCAGTGATTTCAGCTTGTAGCGCAAAGCTTGAGAAATCCGTGTGGTGTAGATGTGACGAAACATTTAATGTCTAAACACCCGCTGAAATCACTTGATGAGCATGCTTTTTCTTTCCGTGCTGATGTGCTTAATATTTAAATAAAGGCGAGTGCTCGTAAATATCATTTATTTTGGATCCCGTTGGAGGACAATGCAAAATTATTGTAATTGCCAATCAGAAAATGTTCCCCATTACGCTGTTTTGGATGTGACCTTTAATATAATGTAGCTGTTTGTGAAAGTAAAACATCTGCAAAGTGCATGATAAATGGAGTTATTATCTCCCAAAAGTAAAACCTGGGTCTGAAATAAGAACTGAGGCCTAGAAGAGCAAAAAATAAATACATTCTAAAGATAAGGAGACCTATCATACAGCCAGCGCAACATGATGTGTTTGGTGTGATTTGTTGCTATTTTAGGTCCAGCGCAACTCTAATTTTCCCGTTTTGTGCCACGTTGTTTAAATAGCAAATCCATTCGCACCACTTTGTGGACTCATGGGCAGGGCCGTAGCGGACATTTTAAAACTGATTAATAATATAATTATTAATCACCTGTTTCTAAATGGTCTGTCTCTAAAAGTGAGGGGGACGTATCCCCCCCCCCCCACGCGTCCTCTCTGGTTGCTACACCCCTGTTCATGGGTGTGCTGGTCTAAAAAGGAGGTATGTTGAAGCGCATTGTTGGTGCATTGCTATTTTGAGGAACTGAATCAGACCGCGCTATACAGTCTTAGTTATGCACCTATACGGCCCAAACGCTTACACATTTCTTAATACACATAGGATGTACAGCAATACAAAACTATCTTTACATATGAAAAAAATAAAGGATTCAAATATTATTTTCTACATAAATATAAAAACCACTACCCCATGCACTTTTCACCTTGAGGGGCTTTTTTCAGTTTATTCATGACGATTTGCGTTTGTATAATGTTATTGTTATTAGCAGTATTGTATTATTTATTATATGCTTATTTATATTTGTTTTAATAAAAACAAGCTTAGATTTGTCCACTTGTCTGGTTTTGGAGATGTCTGCATCACCATATGGGGCATAAGAATATGTGAATGTGTGTTTGGATATAACTCAGTTTTTTGACCACACTTCCTTATTATTGTTCATTCATTCGTCTGCTGGAAATTAGACTGAATTTGGAAATAGTTTTGAAACAAATCATTGTGCTAAACAAACTAAATTAAATATGTAGACTAATGGATATCTTCTGTGCAGTGCGTCCAACACAGTTTCCTTACTCCACTTTCGTGTAAGTAAAGGTAAAGTAAAGAGAAAGTAAAGAGGCTGAATGGAGGAAGCTCGTTCTTTATCCTTTTCAGAATCAGAATCTGAAAGAGCTTTATTGCCAGGTATGTTCACACATACGAGGAATTTGTTTTCGTGACAGAGCTTCTACAGTGCAACAGCATTACAGAGACAGGACAAAAAACAGATAATATATATATAAAAAAAAAAGAAAAAAAAAGAAAAAAAAAAATAGAAGTAGTGAAAATCATGCTGCAGATGGTCTGTTTTCTCACTAGTAAAGCGCTCAATTTTTCCACTTACAAATTCCACCATGTAAATAGTGATTGCACCATGGTGTGTCACAACTGCCTCTTAAAGGAAATGTGAGATGAGACTCTGATTGGTTTAATGCATGTTATGCTCAAAACACACCCAGAACTCATTAAGAGAATAAGCACAACACTGTTAGACCATGCACCGGAGCACGGAGCGTATTTTTCCATCCTTAAAATAGCAAAAGTGTATTCAAACAAAGCCTTAATGCTTTGCGCCATCTGCTTTAGACTTTGCCCTTAGATCATTAAAATAGATCCCAAGGACTCAATTTGACCAATCAGAACAGAGTAGCCTCTTTTAAAGTTGGGGTTTATTCCTAAACCAGCTGTTTCAGAAAAAATGCTTATGCTGTAATGTAGATCAGAGGTCCCCAAACCCCAGGCCGGTACCAGTCCATGGATCAATTGGTAGCAGGTCACACAAGAAATCATTAATTTTTTCCGTTTTATTTATTGTCTGAGTCTGAATGATCTTTTATTTTGAAAAATGACGCATTCCCACAGTTACTTCTCGGTCACTTGAGCGCCAAAGTTTAACCCAGAAGCAGACAAAATGAGTTAAAAAGAGACGTCTTTGTGAAATTTCTTTGAGCAGGGGAAAAGACCCAGCGAAGGACCCACGAACTGCCAAGGAATGGATCCATTTGTCAACAAACCAGGTGAATCCAGCATGTCTGTGCAAGAAGATCAACTGCTGGAGATTGCAAATGACCTTGGCCTTAGGGTCCATTCACATATTGCGTCTTTTCCGCATGCAAGTTCGCTATTTCCAATGAGGGCGAAAAGGCTTGCGCGCACATATTGGGAGTGATGCACTTGCATCTTCCAGGTGAACCCAGTTTTAAACATCTCAGCTTTTCAGAATGCCACGAGTGCACAGCGAGTCACGTTACAAGAACTGAGCGATCAGCTTTATACTTTGCATGGAATATACACAAACTGGTAGAAACACTGGAATGCTTTTTAATTTTCTCCATGAATAAAACTTGTATCAGAGTTGCAGCAATGTTTTGTCAGCTTGTCATCCTTTTGAGAAAACGGTTGATGGTCATCATACATTCTCTGGGTTGGTGTTTATTACACTACAATAACCTTGTAATAAACTGCCAGTATATTTTCAGTTATTTTACACACTTATTTCTCTAAATCGTATTTCTTATATTACTTCAAACTACTCAAATGTCAATAAAAGTCACTTTGTCAAACTGTAGAGTAGATTTTCAACATCAAAAGTCGACAGAGCAGAGATCAACATCCCATAATGCAATTCACAACCATAAATAAACGAAAAATATTTGTGAATCACAAAATATGATGTTAATTTATTGATATTATTCTAAAGTGTACAATAGGAGACATCAAAATTAATGAACATTTAATAAAAGGGTACATTCTTATTCTAGAAAGCATTTAATTGGACAAAAGTGTGAATATGTTTGAGTGCAAGATCAATATTGAGTATTCTGAATGTTTAATTGTGAATACAAATGCAATTTAGTGTACAAAAAACTTTCAGAAGCACACCAGCAAAAACTACAAGAACAGCACCATAGGTCTAAAACTCTCGATATTCATTTCATGGGGTCTTTAAGTCGAGTAAACGATTAATACATCACATATGTCAGCTGCTATCGGCTAGATCCATTGAGGACTCACAAAAGCCTGGTTCAAACTCGCCTGGCATTGAAATTGCCTTTTCCCCCCTTCTGCTTTATTCTGCTTCAGAAAGTGTGAGATGATGATTTTCAGATGCAAAACAGCTCTGTGATTGTTTCAGATGCAATGTTCCAGTAATGTCTCGGAGAAGCAGCAAATCACTATCATCAAACGAGACGCCCCGATAGCCCCGTTCTCAGCGTAATTGACTGCCATTCTCTAAAAGATCATGGAGGAGATGCCACATCAATGCAAGTGTGAATAAAAGTCCAATCAAACCAGTCCAATACGAGCAGTGGTTGTTATAGGACACAGATATTTTACTGTGACATCACGTGAAGACATTTTAGGTCACAATTTTTTCATTTTTTCTTATTTATTTATGCTTTTGAATCACATTATGGGACTTTGATTTTCCCTCCAACAACGTTTAAGCATAAAAAATTGAAATAGTGACTTTTATTGACATTTTTACTAGTGATACAGTGGAAATCAAAAGTTTGGGCACCCCAGGTAAAAAATTGTATTAATGTGCATAAAGAAGCCAAGGAAAGATAGAAAAATCACCAAAATGCATCAAATTACAAATTAGACATTCTTATAATATGTCAAAAAAAGTTTTATTCTATTTCCATCATTTACACTTTCAAAATAACAGAAAAAAAGGTGTCTGCAAAAGTTTGGGCACCCTGCAGAGTTAGTATCTTGTACTGCCCCCTTTGGCAAGTATCACATCTTGTAAACGCTTTTTGTAGCCAGCCAAGAGTCTTTCGATTCTTGTTTGAGGTATCTTTGCCCATTCTTCCTTACAATAGTCTTCCAGTTCTTTGAGATTTCTGGGCTGTCTGTCACACACTGCTCTTTTAAGGTCTATCCATAGATTTTCAATTATGTTTAGGTCAGGGGATTGTGCAGGCCATGGCAAAACCTTCAGTTTACACCTCTTGGTGTAATCCACTGTGGATTTTGAGGTGTGTTTAGGATCATTATCCATTTGTAGAGAAGCCATCTTCTCTTTAACTTCAGCTTATTCACAGATGGCATCAAGTTACCATCCAAAATTTGCTGAAATTTTATTGAATCCAGTTTTCCTTCGTAAAATGTTCCCAGTGGCACAACCCCAAAGCATGACTGATCCACCTCCATGCTTAACACTTAGACAGAGGTTCTCTTCATTAAATCCTGTGCCCTTTCTTCTCCAAACGTACCTTTGCTCATTCCGGCCAAAAAGTTCTATTTTAACCTTATCGGTTCACAAAACTTGTTTCCAAAATGCATCAGGCTTGTCTATTTGTTCATTTGCAAAGTTTGAACGCTGAATTTTGTGGTGAGGACGTAGAAGAGGTTTTCTTCTGATGACTCCTCCATGAAGACCATATTTGTACAAGTATCTCTTTATAGTGGAATAGTGTACCACAGTTCCAGTGTCTGCCAGATCTTTCTGGAGGGATCGTGCAGTCAATCCTGCCAGCTGTTCTGTCTGATATTTTTCTTAGTGTTCCAGATCTTGCTTTAACTTCAACTGTTCCTGATGTCTGCCATTTCTTAAGTACATTCCAAACAGAGGATATTGGCATCTGAAAACGCTCTGCTATCTTCTTATAGCCTTCTCCTGCTTTGTGAGCGTCAACTATTTTCAGTTTCAGTTTTCTAGACAACTGCTTAGAAGAACCCATGGTGCTGATTGTTGGGGCAAGGTCTGGCCATTTAAAACCTTCGAGATTGACATCACCTGGACTTTCCAGACGATGATTGAGAACAATCCATGACACTGTCAGGTCTCAGCTTTTCAAAGGGGACAGTGCATATTATAAACTTTGCAGGGTGCCCAAACTTTTGCAGACGCCATTTTTTTGTTTTCTGTTATTTTGAAAGTGTAAATGATGGAAATAAAATCATATTTTAGAAATGTCTAATCTGTAATTTAATGCCTTTTGGAGATTTTTCCATCTTTCCTTGGCTTCTTTATTCACATTAATACAACTTTTTACCTGGGGTGCCCAAACTTTCGATCCTCACAGTATATTGTCTGGGTTGGTGATGTACAGTAGGTGCATCTTCCCAGATTTGTCATTTTTTTCAGCGCCACACGCAGGTTCTGTGATTAAATAGTGACAGACTTTAGCATTTTGAGATGAACTATGCCTTTAATAAACTGGGAGATGATGCGGATAAATTCTGCAGTCTCAAATCTATCTTTTTTTGGAGAGAATAACTACTCTTGCTTTCCCTGCAGCTCCTTTTTATCAGCTCGTTTTGTCTAAACATTCTTCAAACAAATAAACGCCCCCGTTGAAGCGAGGCAGACTTGCTGCAGTCTTTGTGTATGTGTGTGTGTCTGATAAATGTAGGCTGTAAGTGTGGACTCAGTGTGTCACAGTGCAGCGGGAGATGACAGTGACGCCAATGCTTTTTTTTTTTACTTTTATATATTTATAAAAATAGTTCCCTAAATACAGAGGGCTCTAAAGGTGCTTTCTTTAAATGCCAGTGCCATTTAAGAAGGAGAAACTGAGCTCTGATGAGTGTCTGTGTCATGATGTCACTTCCCCATGTGCTAGTAGCTATTCTCTGTGTCCCAGATATAGGAGGGCGTGTTAAAATCAGGCCTGTCGATCGATTCAAAAGTAATTATAAGAAAAGCTAATTAATTTAACAGAATTGATTGCATATGGGTCAAAGATGATATTTTGGTGTCCACGTTTGCAAAATTAATTAAGCAAAATTAATTATGAAGGTGATTTTATATACTTGGCATATTTAATGCAAGATTTCCAATAGCTTCACAGCAAAAATGCTTTTCTTACTTAGTTTTTGTTTTCTTTCTAGTCCAAATTTTAAAATATTCTTAAATCAAGAAGCATTTTCTAGGCAAGCAAAAATATTGTCAGAAATAATATGCCGAAATTAAGTGAGTTTTTTCTTAAGCAAAATAATCTTGTTTTTGGTTTTGATATACGATTATTTTGCTTACCCCATTGGCAAATTATTTAGCTTGTTTTAAGAAAAAGCTCACTTAATTTTGGCATATTTCTGAAAACACAATATTTGTTGCTTGTCTAAAAATGCTTCTTGATTTAAGAATTATTAGAAATTTGTACTAGAAACAAGACATAAACTCCTAGAAAAGCATTTTTGGAAAAAGTAAAATGTCAAAATGTGGGTAAAACAGTTCATAATAAATAATAATTCAATTTTAATTTAAATGGCAAAAAAAAAACTTAAATCTAAATAATGAGGTAAAAACTATTGGTTTGAAGGAACATTTTATATATATAAAGTTTTAAAGTGACAATTAGTTTGTATTTTGTGAACAAAAATTTTAGGGGTTAGATTTTGTTTGGGGTTATTTACACTGTTTTAACACCGAACAAAACTTTAATAGGTGTCTCTTTCTAAATCATGGTTAAAATAAAGTAATAATAATATATACAGTTGAAGTCAGAATTATTAGCCCCCCCCTTTGAATTTTTTTTCTTTTTTAAATATTTCCTAAATGATGTTTAACAGAGCAAGGAACTTTTCACCGTATGTCTGATAATATTTAAGTCTTATTTCGGCTAGAATAAAAGCAGTTTTAAATTTTTTAAAAACCATTTTAAGGACAATATTATTAGCCCCTTTAAGCTTATTTTTTTCCAGATAGTCTACAGAACAAACCATCGTTATACAATAACTTGCCTAGTTGACCTAATTAACTAGTTATGCCTTTCAATGTCACTTTAAGCTGTATAGAAGTGTCCTGAAAAATATCTAATCAAATATTATTTACTGTCATCATGACAAAGATAAAATAAATCAGTTATTAGAAATGAGTTATTAAAACTATTATGTTTAGAAATGTGTTGAAAAAATCTTCTCTACATTAAACAGAAATTGGGGAAGAAAATAAACAGGGGGGCTAATAATTCAGGGGGGGGGGTGCTAATAATTCTGACTTCACCTGTATATTATTTTTGTTCAGAAAGAAAACAATTAAATTAAACATGACACATGACACAAAAAATCTGAAAGCAATCCACAGAAGTTCCAGAGAAACTAGATATAAAAAATACTGACACAAAAAACCTAATAAAAGAGACTCTAAAATGAAAATTATGATTTTTTTGATGCTTTCAACATATTAGTAAACTACAACAGAACTTACACTTAGACAAGTTACACAATATTTCATTAGTCTGTATATAATATATTTAATTATCCCTATATACGTATTTTCAGGATGCAATAGTGAATGTTTAATTATAGATTACATTGCATTAACCCTTTGTTTTAATGCTAGAAATCCCATTTTTTTTTTATCTATGACCTATATATTAATATTGGATGGCAATTCAGTAAGAAATTGTTGTCTAATATTTAATATGCTGTTTTATATATTATTATTTCTGTATTACATAGTAATGTTATGTATTAAAGAGAGGTAGAAAACTTTGCAGAGGCTGTAGATCACATGTGTCATAAGCCAGTTCCTGGAGGGCCGCAACTCTGCACAGTTTAGTTCCAACCCTAATTAAACACACCAAATCAAACTAATTGAGTGCTTTATGCTTGTTTGATACCTACAGATAGGTGTGTGTAGAAGCAGGGCTGGTGCAAAACTCTGCAGGGCTCCGGCCCTCCAGGAATTGACACCCCTGCTGTAGATTAATAATGCTATAAATAATGTTTAGCTTTGTGCACAGGTGAAAAACTTAGCTTCATTAAACCTAAATGCACTGAAAAACATTAGATATTCTTGTTTTAAGGTAAGTGGGTTGCAAACTATTTATATGGGCTGAATTTGCTGTTAGTTCTGTTAGAGCTTAGCTTTCATTTCATGAATTAATCAAATGTAAAAGTCGGTTTTTAAATGCTCTTCTAATGAAAAAAATACTCCTTTTCAACAAGCAGGTTTGAATGTTTCATTGAACACCGCGTTTTTTTAAGGTTGCTTGTACTAGCATTGCAAGAAAAGCCAAAAGTTTCAGCTAAATGATTGTTTGATGATCTGTTTCTTCACCAGAAGCTACAGGTATTATTTTTGTGTTGCCGTTTTTTTTTTACTCTCAAAGTGCTGTTAGAGCATTTCATAAATCAATCAAACCAACAGCTTTAGCGGAAAGTCTTTTTTAATGCTTTGCTAATTTTTAGCCGCTATTTTAACAAGCAGATTTTAATATTTCGTTGAACACCCGCTTAGATGCACTTTTTACAATGACTTTTATTAGCGATGCAAGTAAAGCCGATGGCTTCAGTTAAAATATTGTGTCTGTTTCTTCACTAGAAGCTGCAGGTATTAATTTTGTATTGCCTATACTGTATGTCTATTTTCACTCTCAAAATGCTGTTAGAGCATTTCACGAATTAATCAAACCAATGGCTTCAGCTTAAAGTCATTTTTAAATGTTTCAATCCTCTTTTTACCAAGCAGATTTTCAAGTAAAACCATCAGCTTCAGCTAAAACCATTGATTGAGTCTGTTTCTTCATCAAAAGTCACAGGTATTAATTTTGTGTTGCCTGTATGTGTCTATTTACACTCTCAAAGCGATGTTAGGGCATTTCATGAACTAATCAAACCAGTGACTTCACCTAAAAGTCTTTTGTTAACGATAATGAACTCCCTAACTGCATCAGAACGGCAGAGTCACTTGCTGTCTTCAAGAAACGACTAAAAACTCAACTATTTAGCCTCAACTTTCCTTCCTAATCTGTAACTGCCTCTCTGGCTATACCACTAACTGTACTCTATCCAAATTAAGACTTTACACACCTGAAATCTGCCTATAGCACTTATTCACTGTTGCTCCTAAAGTTGTGTAAATTGCTTCCTTGTCCTCACTTTGGATAAAAGCGTCTGCTAAATGACTAAATGTAAATGTAAATGTAATGTTCTGCAAATTTTTCAACCCCCTTTTTAACAAGTAGATTTTGAAAACATTTGGAAAACACCCTTAGATGCATTTTTTTTCAATACTTTTACTAGAAATCTAAGTAAAGCCGATAACTTCAGCTAAATCAGGGGTAGGGAACCTACGGCTCGGGAGCACAAGTGGCTCTTTGACCAAAAATATGTGGCTCTCCAGCTGTCCCTCTTCAATAAAAAATTAAAACTGACACTAAAAATCAGATTCCTTTTAAAAATACAATTAAAATGACCTTTTTATTGTATATTTTTACAGCAAAATGAATACGAATAAAAGGACGTTTCAACCAATGCGCGTGTGCGGCGCTGTGGACTAACTTGAATCGCGACACCAATAAAGGGCATGCCATTTACATTTCAATGGTAACCTTGCGCCATAAAATTCAAACAATGTTCATGAGTGGAGAAAAGAAAGAAGTTCTACAAATTGTCTTTTATTAATACATGGACTTGCTCAACATGTGATGCTTCATATATACCCCTAATGGCTCTTTAAAAAATGCATTTGCCAAACAAATTCGAAATGGCTGTTTGCTGAAAAAAGATACCTGACCCCTAAGCTAAATGATTGTGTCTGTTTCTTCACCAGAAGCTACAGGTATTAGTTTTGTGTGGCCTGTATGCTTATTTTCACTCTCAACATGCTGTTTCATGAATTAATCAATTCAATATCAATGTGATTACTTGTACTAGCATTCCAAGTAAAGCCAACAGTTTCAGCTAAAATCAGTGATTGTGTCTGTTTCTTGACCAGAAGCCACAGGTATTAATTTTGTGTTGCCTTTAAATGTTTATTTTCACTCTCAAAATGCTGTTAGAGCTTTCAAGAGTTCACACTTAGCTGATGATTCATCAAAAGCTTGTTTGGCATGCTGTCCCGGGAGAGAGCCTCGAGCTCAAGGGATCCTCGAGCCCGGGGCTTCCTCCCGTTCGCAGAGTGAGAGGGGAGCCTGAGCTCGGTGGATCTCAGAACTCCCCGTCTGCAGTAGCTAAGGGAACACGTGAGGAAAAAAGGGGGCTAGACAAATGCTTGATTGTTATGCATGATGTATATATTTGGATGGTGGGAGGAAACCGGAGAACGCGGGGAGAACCCACGCGGACATGGGGAGAATATACGAACTCCTCACAGAAACACCTACCGACCTGGCAGGACCAGGGCTGGCAGTGTTCTTGCTGTGGGGCTAACAGTGCTAACCACTGGGCCTCCGTGCCGCCCGATCTATAGTGAAGGAGGAGAATGGGGAGGAAGGGGGGTTTCTTCCAAACGAAGATAAAGTGGACTGAAAACTGTGGTTATTTATAGTAGCTTATGGCTCATATGATTGGATGATACTGATTAGCTTAATACGTGACCGGCTGTGATAAATCATAAGCACGTGATCCTCTCGAAATTAGTTTATAAATAAACCTCACTTTATTTCTTTTATTTTATTTTATTTTAATAAAAATTTCATGAATAAATCAGACCAAAAAAGCATTTTTTAATGATCCGCTGATGAAAAAAGGCCCTCTTTTTAACAAGCAGATTTCGTTGAACACCCCGTTAAATTCACTTTTTATGATTACTTGTACTAGCGTTCCAAGTGAAGCCGACAGCTTCAGCTAAAATCAGTGATTGTGTCTGTTTCTTCCCCTCAGTGTGAGCGTCTTTGGCCTTTCTGTCTGAATTAATCTATTCATGGAGTCAGTAATTCTCCAAAGCTTGTGTGAGAGAGAAAAGAGTCCCAAACTCACGGACGCAGATGGGCAGCTGTCCGGACCAGTTGTGGTCTTGTTGGCAGATGCGCACAGAGGATCCGATGAGCCGAAAGCCGGAGATGCATTGGTAAACCACTGTGTCCCTGTAGCCGAAGTTTTCCCCAATCACCTGCCCGTTGACGATCTGTTCCGGTAAACCACAGTGACCGGCTGCAGGAGAAAGACAGAGGCATTCACAGCGCAGGCTACATTACATTGTGAATTATTAACAGCCCATGCTTTTAGAGAGACGAGCTGCTCCGTGTAATTAAGTGTTTAGTGGAGTGTGTGTAAATTCACCAAAGTGAGACCTTCAGTGGAGCCGGAGAAAGAAACACCATTGATGTCTAATGTATTTTAAGCACTTAGACACTGTGTGTGTTTGTGAGTGTGTGTGTGAGTGAGTGTAAGTATATGGTGGAGGAGAAATTATAGTCTTTTTTAGCATACTGTAGATGCATAAAACATCTTTCAGTCACAGGGTGCAAAGAAACAAAATATTGACCAAAAAAAAAAAGCTACTAAAAGGGACAAAACTCTAAAATGAAAATAGAAATTATGCAATTTTTAATGATATCAAACTATTCATAAAAACTACAACAGAAATTACAATTAGAAATGCCAATTCATACTTTTTTAAAACCTTTTTTACACTTTTTTTAGACAATTACATATTTTATAATGTATTTAATTGTACATTTTATTATGCTTTTATCAGTATTTTCAGGATGCAATAATGTATCTTTATAATTCATTAGTTGACATAAAATTGTATAATTCATACAGATATATTATAAAAAATAAACCTCTTTTATTTAAGCTAGCTTCCAGATAAATGTATAAATTTTTTAGTATAAAAAGAACTAATAAAAAATACAAAATATAAAACTTAAAAATAAATAATAATAATAATAATAATAATAATAATAAATAAATATATATATATATATATATATATATATATATATATATATATATATATATATATATATATATATATATATATATATATATATATATATATATATATATATATATATGCATACAGTTGAAGTCAGAATTATTAGCCCCCATGTTTATTTTTTCCCCCAATTTCTGTTTAATGTAGAAAAGATTTTTTCAGCACATTTCTAAACATAATAGTTTTAACAACTCATTTTTAATAACTGATTTATTTTATCTTTGCCATGATGACAGTAAATAATATTTGACTTGATATTTTTTCAAGATACTAGTATTCAGCTTAACATGACATTTAAAGTCTTAACTAGGTTAATTAGATTAACTAGGCAGGTTAGGGTAATTAGGTAAGTTATTGTATAATGATGGTTTGTTCTGTAGACTATCGAAAAAAAAATATCTTAAAGGGGCTAATAATTTTTACTTTAAAATGGTGTTTAAAAAATTAAAAACTGATTTTATTCTAGCCGAAATAAAGCAAATAAGACTTTCTCCAGAAGACAAATAATTATCAGACATACTGTGAAAATTTCCTTGCTCTGTCAAACATATTTTGGGAAATATTTAAAAAAGAAAAAAAAATCAAATAATAATAATAATAATAATATAATAATTCTGACTTCAACTGTATATATATCACTGATATATATTTTGCATGAATTTAAATGTATTATCTTTTGTTCTGTGACTAAAATATTAGTCTAAAATATTAATATATTTTAATAAATATATGCCTTTAATAAATCAGTTTTATTCAAATGCACCAAAATATATTACCCGTATTCACTGAGAAACGAATAAAAATATTCATTTTCGAAATGGGGTGTACTCAATTATACTAAGCACTGTATGTTGTAAGAAATTAACTACTAATTATTAATTACTGTAGACGCATAAAAATAAATCAGTTTCCACAGGTAATACTGCAAAACAAATATTAACATGTTAAAGAAAAGAAAAGTAATAAAAAAAAAACTCTAAAATGGAAATATAAAAATTCTTAAAGATTTTAAATCATTAATAAACTACAACATAATTTACACTTCACACAATATTTTATTAGTTTACTATTTATATAATATAGTTAATTGTATATTTCATTATATTTATATAAGCATTTTCAGCATGCAATAGATAATGTATAATTACATTAAATTATTGGAATAAAATTGTATAATTCAAACAGATATATTATATATTTACTTATTTTATCATTAATAAAAAATACAAAATACAAAACTTTAAAACTTTTTGCAGTCGGACTGGTGAGTTACATGTGGGGGCTCGTCCTGTATGCGAGTGAGGTTTACTGGGGTGAGTGTATCGGAGGCCAGCTAGCAAAGTGCTATGCAGGTAAACCTCATTCGTCTGACCTCTAAAGGTACTCCCATACAATGAATCGCCGGACTGAGCTTAGATCGGGTTGGGTGCAGTATGACCGTTGGGTTACACATGGGGGTTCGTCCGGAATGGGAGTGAAGTTTAGGGGGGTGAGTGTAACGGAGTGACAGACGCTAGAGGCCATGGTTTTTAGCCTCCTTGTTAGAGCAACCGACTCCCATTCAATGAATCGGCGGTTCGATCCCAGCTCAGAGCGGGTTAGGTGTAGTAGGACCGGTGAGTTACATAAATATATATCTATTTCTCAGAGGATAAAGGCAATATATTCTAGTGCATTTGAACAGATATATATATATATATATATATATATATATATATATATTATTATTTTACTAATAAAATATCTTCAGAAATAGAAAGATAATACATTTAAATTTAAGCCAAATATTAATATATTTAAGCCAAATATTAATATATTATTAATATTATTTTTTTTTTACAAAGTACAAAATTCTAACAAAATTTTGTATAATTTTTGTTTCTTTAGATTTTTTTTACTTAAAATAATAATAAAATAATAATAAAAAATCCCTAACATATAATCATATATTTGTTCCATTATTTGTATCATTATTTTATTATATTGTTATGTTATTTTGTTGTATACCATTATTTGGACCAATATTTGGAAGCTATTTTGTTTCTAGATTAGATTAGATAATAATATGTACAAATATAATATTGTATGGCATTTTATTAAAAGCATTAAAATATAAAGATAGATTTGTGAGGGGTGTAAAGCTAAATTAATAAATGCATCATCAGGAAAAAGAAAAGCAAAAAAAGACCTTGGAATGTTCTTAGAATAAATGAATGAATCCTTTAAATAAAAAATGAGCATAGCAGACAGCTCTACTAGAAACCAGGATATTGTGGATTCTGTCAGGCTTAACAAGGTTTAAACATCCGTCTGGATCACTGCCAGGAGAAGATGTCTGAAGCAGCAGATGTGAAGAGCAGCAGTGAATGTACAGCACTTTACCCAAGCAGCGCGTCTCTGTTCCACTCCACAGCCCAGAAGACAGACACTCGCGCACACTCGAGCCCACCAGCATATAGCCATTGTCACATGTAAATATAGCTGTGGCCCCGAAGGATGTCTGCGTTCCAATCTTCTTTCCACTGGGAGGCGTAGCGAGATCCCCACACGAGATGACTGAAGAGCACAGACACAAACAATGACAATCTGGAGCTTTAAACATCTGACAACACACACAAACAACTGCTGTGGAGATGAGAGTCGATTCCAGAAAAAAAGAATCAATTCCATGAGAATCCAGAATTGATTCCATTCATCAAAGCAATCGACTTCTCTTCAGGAGCCTTTTTCAGCTTAAATGAACGAACTATTTGACTCTCGTTTGTTAATAATTATCAGAATTCAGATACACTTAGTAGAACTGATTCGGTTCGTTTTAATTAATTGCTTCAATTAATCATTTCAGTGGTTCTTTTATACCATTGTGTCATTTCTAACAGCAGGAACACTGATTATTATAAGTCTACGTGAGCCAGAAGTTGCTGAGACTTTAGGTGCGTCCCAAATCGCATACTTATGCACTATTCTCCGCCATTTTGTAGTATAAATAGTATAAGTAGTGCGTTTACACTGAAAACTCTAAAAATAATAAGTGCACTTCGATTACCCGGATGATGCACTCATTCAGCCGGTAAAATGAAGTGTGTAATGATGGACACTTCACGCACTCAACGACGGCTGCTTTGCTCACGTAGGAAGGGGCGGAGCTATCGGGTGCACATGTTGGATAACTTTATTCTGGATTGTGAAAGCGAAATTCTCCTATGATAGTGATTATAGCGCCTCCTAATGGAGAATGTGGTAATACTCATGACAGGTATTATTTGGTACTTTGTTCATTTATTTCACTGATTTGGCAACCGTCAAACGTCATCAGGGAAACGGGTTGAATTTCCGCTTAGTAAAAAAACGTTAGTGTTCCATTTGGGACGACACTACATACATATGCTATGCTGTTGAGTGTGTAAGTTCATAAGTACATAGTGCATAGTGTGCCATTTGGGACGCAGCTTTTCATTTCATTATGCTGATGTACTTCAAACTGAAACGGAATATTGAATAGAGGGCGGGGCTTTCTTCTTGCACATCATTCACTCATAGCAAACTAACGGTAAGAGAGGCGTTGTTAAAAATACTGTGGCTGAAGGATCAAACTGATGTCATCAGAAAAGAAGTGACTTCAAATGCGGAAACTAATGGTCAGATTTTGATTGACGATTACTAAAACAAACATTCTTAACAGTGGATTAACTTGCATGGATTAACTGTTCCCCTAAAGCAGGGGTGTACAATCTCAGCCCTGGAGAGCCGGTGTCCTGCAAAGTTTAGTTCCAACCCTAATCAGAAACACCTGAGCTAGCTAATCAAGCTCTTATGCTGCGGTCACACTAGAGTTTGTGCGTGTTGAAGTCTGTTGAATGGTGTTGCGAAAAGGGGGCGGGATTAAACAAGATGGTCAGACATTAAAAAAGCAAGCGATTGGTCCATGTTTTACATTTCTGTCCAGAGAGCTCATGTTTTGATCTTCGATTGATCTCACTCAATAATGTGATGCGATTTTGCAGGTCAGAGTTCACCAAGCTTGAACTTTCCAACGCAGCAAACTGCAAAACTTGTTGCACGAGCTGGCGTTTCCGGTCTGACGCATTTGCGTGTTTATGAATGGAAGTCTATGGGGAGAAAAGTGCAGTGGGACCGCAGCTTCACTAGGCTTTCTTGAAACATGCTTGCAGGTGTGTTGAGGTAAGTGGGAGCTAAAATCTGCAGGACACTGGCCCTCCAGGATCGAGTTTCACCACCCATGACCTAAAGAATAACAAAGTGCGCTACAGCAAAATACACACTGTAAATTTGGATCTCACACTAACTATAAAGATTTCGAATAGCAAACAACTCACTAATACTGACATCTTGGAAGTTCCCATCACTTCATCAAATAGGGACAATAGATCGACATTGGTACACAAACAGGAATTGCTTATGTGTTTTATGAAGAGTGCTGCAACATTACATGTTAAAACTGAATTATGTTGATACTCTGCATATATACTGTATACAGTTGAAGTCAGAATTATTAGCCCCCCTGTTTATTTTTCCCCCCAATTTCTGTTTAACGGAGAGAAGATTTTTTTCAGCACATTTCTAATCCTAATAGTTTAATAACTCATTTCTAATAATAATAATATTTGACTAGATATTCTTCAAGACACTTCTAGACATCTTACAGTGACATTTAAGAGCTTAACTAGGTTGATTAGGTTAACTAGGCAGGTCAGGGTAATTAGGCAAGTTATTGTGTAACGATGGTTTGTTCTGTAGCCAGAGGAAAAAAACTCTTAAAGGGGCTAATAATTGTGACCATAAAATGGTTCATAAAAAATTAAAAGCTGCTTTTATTCTAGCCAAAATAAAACAAGTAAGACTTTCTCCAGAAGAAAAAAACATTATCAGACATGCTGTGAAAATTTCCTTGCTCTGTTAAACATCATTTGGGAAATATTTAAAAAAGAAACAAAAATTCAAAGGGGGGCTAATAATTCTGACTTCAACTTTACATAAACACACACAGAAAATAAATGGGGCACTAGGGCTGTAGTTTTTCAAAAGGTACACTTTTCCTGTACCATTCAGATTAGTAGATTAGTACCTTTAGGGTACACTTTTGGATCTTAAGGTACAATGAGAAGAAACAATATTATCAGACATCCTTTGAAAATTGGTCTGTTAAACATAATTTGGGAAATATATATATATATATATATATATATATATATATAAAAATTCAAACAGTGGGCTAATAATTCTGACTTTAACTTTATTTTTGAGGTTTATAGTTTACACTGTATTAAGTTTTTGTACATATGTGACCCTGTACAACAAAACCAGTCAAAAGTATTTTTTTAAAAAATTAAGACTGTATACTGATTATATATGTCATCTGAAAGCTGAATAAATAAGATTTCCATCAATGTATATATTGCTAGGATAAGACATATTCGCAGAGATACAAAAATGTGAAAATCTGGAATCTGAGAGTTCAAAAATGTTCGAAATACTGAAAAAAGGGCAAATAAAGTGCTTAGCAATGCACATTACTAAACTAAACTGCATTTTTTTGATATATTTGCAGTGGGAAATTTGCTAAATATCTCATAAAATAAAAATCAATAATTTGGACCTACACAATGTATTTTGGCTATTGCAAAATATATACTCATGCAACAGAAGAAGGTTTTGTCACATATCCAGTAACATACAGTTAAAGTCTGAATTATTAGCTCCCCTGTATATTTCTTCCCCAATTTCTGTTAACCAAAAAGAAGATTTGATTTTGCAACACATTTTTAAGCATAATACTTTTAATAACTCATTTATAATAACTGACTTATTTTGTGACTTGATGGACAGCTTAAAGGCTTAACTAGGTTAATTAGGTTAATTAGGCAAGTCATTGTATATTGATTATAATGATGATTTGTTCTGTAGACAATCAAAAAAAAAAAATACTGCTTAAGGGGGCTAATAATATTGACCTTAAAATGATTTAAACTGTTTTTATTCTAGTCGAAATAAAGCAAATAAGATGTTCTCCAGAAGAAAAAATATTATTGGAAATACTGTGAAAAATTCTTTGCTCTATTTAAAAAAATTGACAGGAGGGCTAATATTTTACTTCAACTGTATGTATTTGTACATGAGCTTGCTTTACTGTTTACTGTCAGGATATGAGAATGAAATTTAAATTAAACGAATCACAGCAACTGTGAGGAATCATTTCTCAGAATTGAGCCGTTCAAGTCCAGAAACCGGAATCAATTCCCAACAGCTTTAATTGGAGTTGAGTCCCACACTTACTCTGGCAGTGGGGTCTCTCGTTCTTCCAGCTCCACGCTCCATTGGCCATGCACTGAATGTAAGCCGGCCCGAGGCGGTAATAGCCAGGATCGCAGGTGAAGATGATTTT
>NC_079453.1:46738476-46765976 GCF_903798145.1 Danio aesculapii
AAACTGAAAAAAGGCCCCCAAGATGAAGAAGGCATAGAGGCAGTGTTTTTTATATTTATGTAGAAAGTAATACTTTTTGTAACATTTTAATTCTTTAATTCTTTTTGATTTGTAAAGATATTTGTGTATTGTTGTGCGTCCTGTGTGTTTTAAGCGAGGCGCACAACTAACACGCTCTGCGCTGGACTTTAGACCTGTTTCAGCTGGTCTATTGCACAGTCTACTTTAGTTCCTCAAAATAGCAACATGCCAACAATGCACCTAACACACCTCTTTTCTTGACCGGCACACCCACGAGTCCACAAAGTGCACAAATGGATTTGCTTTCTAAACAATGTGGCAGAAAACGGGAAAATTAAGGTTGCGCTGGTCTGAAAATAGCAACACATCGCGGCAAACACGTCTTGCACCTTATTTCGGCGGGTGTATGATAGGGCCCATTGTTTTGTAGGTCTTAAATCATTTTAAACAGGTCTTAATTTTAAAAGTAAAGTTACCCAATCGGGCTGACACCCATTAAACAATCCATCTAAATGATTTAGATTGATAATATATATTTAAGTTTTTTATTGCAAAGAGATGTTTATTTCACAACAGCTGTTAGATATTTGAATGCAATTTTTATTAAATTCAATTCCCTAATCAGGAAAAAAAAACAAAACAATTACATGTTTCCTCAATTACAATTTCTCATGATAATAACGGCAATATATTAATTTACTCAAAAACTATTTACAGAAAACAATTGTGAGTGAACATATTATTTATAAACAGGCATAAAACTTAAGTTTTTTTAACAGAAACGCATTAGGTTGAATAGGACTTGAATTCATTTGAACCAAAAGCAAACAAATATATACATATTTGATTATTTGTGTAGTTTTCTTCATAATAAATATGCTTTAAACTTGTCATTAAAAAGTTTTCTTGTTTTGACACATTCAAATATGTGGTTAAAAAATTAAATACATTTGTATTTCTCCAATTCCATTGGTCCAACCTGGCCATTACAAAAAACTCTTAAGGCCCTACCATACACCTGGTGCAATAAGGTGCAAGATGTGTTTGGTGCAATTTTTTGCTAATTTCAGACCAGCGCAACAGTAATTTTCCCATTTTGCATCATGTTGTTTAAAACCGCAAAAGTGAATTCAGACACTTCTTAGACTTTACGCCTAGATCGTTAAAATATCGTAAAAAGACTTTTTAAGACCTCGCGGACATCTTGTATATAGTATAAATGCAATTGGGATGTACTACATGCAATGTTAGTCATAATCACTATGTGATATTCACTCCCATTCATGAAGTCTCTGGCAGTGCTTCGAATGCGCACTTCAGAATCTCGCCGGAAGTAGTAGGTCATCCGGGTATTTTCGCATGCTGTTTTTCTAATTCAGTCATACTACTTGGCTTGTATAGTGTTTTTAGCATACTATATAGTATGGAAGTATGCAATTGCGGACATAGCAAAAGTATTGTTTGTTTTCACCCTAAAAAGGCAACATAGTATAATAAACAACCCAGGAGCTATTTTGAGCTATATTTCACATTTTGAAGACACTAGATATTTTCTACATAACATTTAGTAAAAAAAACAAGGCATAACAGTACACCTTTAAAGCGCTCTGCTTTCTCTTTTACAGTGTCTGAATGTCTTTATCTGCTGTACTCTTGATGCCGGGGGGCTCTGCATCTCGTGTGTCTGTACCTGAGCAGCGAGGGACCTTGTTGTGGTTGCTCCAGGTGCCGTCAGGCTGGCACACAGCGCTGGTCAGCTCTTTGGAGGACAGCCGGTAGCCATCGCTGCAGAAGTAGGTCACACGTGTGCCCACCGAGTAGTCCATCGCAAGCACTCCTCCGTTCACTGGAGCCTTGGGCAGTCCACAGGACACGGCTTATGGGGGGAAAAAGAGAGACATATGGAATGTTAAATCATAAGTTTAAATATAACTATGACAAAATAATTAAAAACCTCTGATCATTGCTTATTACTCCAGCAGAATATTCCATTGCCATTGGAGAATTGAACATTGGATATTTCATCGGCTGTTTTTTTCAAGACGTTTACTTGTTTTTTATGTTGGTGTTCATGAGTTTATTTGAAGTCACATTATAGATATTAGATATGTGTCCAGACGAACTCTACACATGTGTGAGTATTTATTTTTTTTAATGCATGATTTATTTGACTAATACAAATTCAAGACACCCAGTGGCAGATATAACAGAGAAGATGCTAAATACAGTATATAATATATATAAGACACCACAAATATATATCAATATAAACAGTGAGGTAATTGCAATTAATAAAAAAAAATAAAATAAAAAAATAAAGATTCACTTCCCTTTTTTCAAATTTTTTTTAAATTACAGCCTTATTCCAAAATGGATTAAATTAATTTATTTCCTCAAAATTCTTCACACAATATTCCATAATGACAATGTGGAAAATGATTTTTTTTGAAATTGTTGCAAATTTATTAAAAATAAAAAACCTGAAAGATCACATGTACATCAGTATTCACAGCCTTTGCTCAATATTTTGTTGATGCACTTTTGACAGCGATTACAGCCTCAAGTCTTTTTGAATATGACGCCACAAGCTTGGCACACCTGTCTTTTGGGAATTTTTGCCCATTCCTCTTTGCAGTACCTCTCAAGCTCTATCAGGTTGGATGGGAAGCGATGGTGTACAGCCATTTTCAGATCTCTCCAGAGATGTTCAATAGGATTTAGTTCTGGGCTCTGGCTGGGCCACTCAAGGACATTTACTAAGTTGTTGTGAAGTCACTCCATTGATATTTTTGTGGTGTGCTTTCGGTCATTGTCCTGCTGGAAGATGAACCTTCACCCCAGTCTGACGTCAAGAGCACTCTGAAGCAGGTTTTCATTCAGGATGTCTCTGTACATTGCTGCATTCATCTTTCCCTCTATCCTGACTAGTCTTCCAGTTCCTGCTGCTGGAAAACATCCCCACAGCATGATGCTGCCACCACCATGCTTCACTGTAGGGATGGTATTAGCCTGGTGATGAGCGGTGCCTGGTTTACTTCAAAGGTAACGCCTGGCGTTCACCCCAAAGAGTTCAATTTTAGTCTCATCAGACCAGAGAATTTTGTTTCTTATGGTCTGAGAGTCCTTCAGATGCCTTTTGGCGGGGAGTGGCTTCTGTCTGGCCACTCTACCATACAGGCCTGATTGGTGGATTGCTGCAAGATGGTTGTCCTTCTATAAGGTTCTTCTCTCTCAACAGAAGAATGCTGGAGCTTAGACAGAGTGGCCATCGGGTTATTGATCACCTCCCTGACTAAGGCCCTTCTCCCCTGATCACTCAGCTTAGATGGCCTGCCAGCTCTAGGAAGAGTCCTGGTGGTTCCAAACATCTTACACTTATGGATGATGGAGGCCACTGTGCTCATTGGAACTTTCGAGGCAGCAGATATTTTTCTTTAACCTTCCCCATCCTTGTGCCTCGAGACAATCCTGTCTCTGAGGTCTACAAACAATTCCTTTGTCTTTATGCTTGGTTTGTGCTTTACCATGCACTATCAACCCTGGGACCTTATATAGACAGGTGTTTGACTTTTCAAATCTTGTTCAATCAACTGAATTGATCACAGGTGAACTCCAGTGAAGCTGCTGAAACATCTCAAGAATGGTCAGTGGAGACAGAATGTACCTGAGCTCAATTTAGAGCTTCACGGCAAATACTGATGTACATCTGATTTTTAATAAATTTACAACAATTTCAAAAATCTTTTTTCACCTTGTCACTATGGGATATTGTGTGAAGAATTTTGAGAAAATAAATGAGTTTAATCCACTTTGGAATAAGGCTGTAACATAAAACAATGTGGACAAAGTGAAGCGCGATGAATACTTTCCAGATGCACTGTATTTATAAACATTCATTCATTTTCCTTCGGCTTAGTTCTTTATTTATCAGAGGTCACCACAGCGGAATGAACCGCCAACTATTCCAGCATATGTTTCACGCAGGGGATGCCCTTACAGCCACAACCCAGTACTGGGAAACACCTATACACACTCGTTTACACACATACACGACAGCCAATTTAGTTTTTCAATTCACCAACAGCGCACGTCTTTGAGGGAAACCGGAGCACCCAGTGGAAACCCACGCCAAACACTGGGAGAACATGCAAACTCCACAATGCCAACTGGTCCACCCGGGACTCGAACCAGCCACCTTCTTGCTGTGAGGTGAGAGTGCTAACCACTGAGCCACCTTGATGCCCCTCTTTTACATTTACAGTTGAAGTCAGAATTATTAGCCCTCCTTTGAATTATTTTTTTCTTTTTTAAATATTTCCCAAATGATGTTTAACAGAGCAAGGAAATTTTCACAGTATGTCTGATAATATATTTTCTTCTGGAGAAAGGCTTATTTCTTTTATTTTGGCTAGAATAAAAGCAGTTTTACATTATGAACCATTTTAAGGTCAAAATTATTAGCCCCTTTAAGCTATATATTTTTTCAATTGTTTACAGAACAAACCATCACTATACAATAACTTGCCTAATTACCCTACCCAGCCTAGTTAACCTAATTAACCTAGTTAAGCCTTTAAATGTCACTTTAAGCTGTATAGAAGTGTCTTGAAGAATATCTAGTCAAATATTATTTACTCTGCAAAGATAAAATAAATCAGTTATTAGAAATGAGTTATTAACACTGATATGTTTAGAAATGTGTTGAAAAAAATCTTCTCTCCGTTAAACAGAAATCGGGGAAAAAAATAAACAGGGGGCTAATAATTCAGGGGGGCTAATAATTCTGACTTCAACTGTATATAAAAAAAATGAATGAATTAAATAATATTAAATAAAAAAAAGTATGGGTTATTAATGTAATGTATTTAACGATATATTAATACAGAAATAATATAATTACATGTTCTTTCTGAATGCTCTTTCTTAAAGGTTTAGTTCTATTGTTCACCTTTTTCCCAAGCAGTGTGTGTTGTTTTGCCTCTAAGGCCTCTTTGTTTCCCAAATGTACCAGTGGTTTTGCTGCTCTATAAATCTAGTGAGTCTGTGCACAGCAATGATTCACACTTAGTGTCATCTAAAAGTACAGTGCGTTGATAAATCATATGTTCCAGAGCTGCTTGCATAAGCGAGAAGGTGAACAAGAAGCGAAATGTGGCGTTTCATTGGCTGGTTTGTGCCACCGATGACAAGCGTAGTGTAGATATAATGGAACAGTTCAGCTCTTTGAATGCTGTTTCAGTGTTTATAAAAAATATCTGCCATTAAGTGCAAGTAAACCTTGACGTTGATCATCTAAAATCACATACTGTTGTTTTTCTTTTGCTCTTTTGTGTCGGGCTTGTCAGATATTGCTTTTAACACCGTATTGATCTTTCTAAGGAATTGTTCAGGCTGACTTTGAGGCGATTTGCTATATGAAAACCAGTTTTTTTATTTTTATTAATAGGTTTACTAGATCAGGGGTTTTCAATCTTTTAGATGCTGTGAACCAACACAATCTCACGGCAATTCGTAACTTTTTGATTTAGTGGCTAATTCGTACGAATTCGTACGATCTAATTCTTACAATTTAGTACGATTTGCTCATCTGCCAATGACGGTTGGGTTTAGGGGTGGGGTTAGGTGCCACGCCTCCTTTTTAAAATCGTACAATTTCGTACGACTGAACTGGTACGAATTCGTACAAATTAGCCACTAAACTGTCAAAACGTAAAATACTTACGTTTTCTTGTGAGATCAGGCTGTGAACTGTTAAGGATGTCTACCTTTCTAGCATTTGAACATATGAAAATATCGATATTGTAAACTGTTATTAAATGTTATTAAATCTTTTGTTTAATAGGGTATATGCACTGGTAGGCAGAAGGACTTTTAATTTGTCAGTAACCTGTGTCAAGTGCTTCCGGTGAACTGTATGTAGTTACAAAATCGGCGTGTTTATGGTCTGTTTCGCCAAGTACTAAACTACACTCAAAACTTCTTCAGATCTGAATAAATTGCTGTTACAACATGAAGCCTTTTGGATTTTGACTCTAGATACAGTACATTGTCTCTAAGAGGTTTAAGTGTTTGGTTAAAGGTTTTTTGTTGTATAATTTTGTTGTATTTCCTGGTTATATTCTGCTTTCTTTAATTTGTGATGTAATATCATGGTTTGTTTCTGTATTTTCATTTTGAATATCTATATTGTATCATTTATAAATGTGTATTTTTTCAGTTTTTTTCTTGTTGTGAGATAATAGGAGATTATACAATCCAGAAGTGAACAAAAAGGAGCAACTTACTGTGATGAACGCTGTCTGATGTATTTAATAAATTAGCATTGTATGAGCTTTGGTGTTGCCGCCTTTTTGAAAATATATATTTCGTACTTTTTGCAGTTTGGCTGAGCACCCAGTTGAAGTGATGTGTGTGCTTTTGTACATATTTTCAATGTTCAATCACCTTAAAATTGCAAAAACCAATAAGGGTGCTTTCAAACTTTTGTTACGGAACGTGGCGCGTTCCCCAGTTAGTGTGGTTCATTTGGCATATGTGAATCAAGCAATCGCATTCGGATCCGCGCCAAAACAATTGGTCCGAGATCGCCTGAATGAGGTGGTCTCGGCTCAATTGAAACGAACTCTGGAGCGGATTGATTGTAGTGAGAAAGCAATACAATCCAAACCAGGCTAATAGGCATGTATGACTATATGAAGAGAGAATTATGAGTAGGGTGGGATGTCATTCCCACCGGTAAATGTGCGTTTCATGTCAAATACGAAAGTGAAAGCATGCTGAACTATTAACAAAAGCTGTTTATGCATTAGGAAAACTGATCGAACTGCAGTCTTGGCTTATCAGTGATTTCTCTCTATAATGTAAAGCCTATAACGCATAAGCCAACTGCTATGTATGAGAAAGTCTTACCTCTGATTTATATCTGGTGACGATGTCTGTGGGTGTCACTATTCAAAATTAAATCACAGCTTTTCGCTTATAATGTTTTATTGCTCATCGTCATAAAAAAAAAACAATTATAATAAAAAAAAATTAATTAATTAAAATAAGGACGCATGACAGCCAGGCCCGGCTCCAGCTTGGAACTTTAGGTTGGGCCAATTGACATTCCAGGTGGGCCAAAAATTATATATATTAGTTAGTAAATTTTTTTAATTGATTGACAGTACTAAGATATATATATATATATATATATATATATATATATATATATATATATATATATATATATATATATATATATATATATATATATATATATTAGTACTGTCAATCGATTAAAAAAATTAACTAATTAACTGCACTTTTTTGGCTATTCAAATGTAAAATGAATGTAAATTCAAGACAAAGAAACTATTTAAATTCAAAATATGATTATTTATCATAATTTTTGCTTAACTTGTGACACAGATTTCTTCATGTAAACAACATACATGAAGAAATAAACCATCAAGATCCTCAAACTGTTGGCTTGAAAGCCATATTTATTACAGAAATAAAAACACAGGCATGTAAGAGCCATTTGAATTTCAAAACAATCAATGCCAATAAAAAACAAAACTGATTTCCATGTTGGATTCTAAGTGGACTGTAAAAAAAAAATTCCAAAATACAGGCATCGCAAATATGGAAATTGGAAAACTATAATAATAAGTGTTGAATACAAACAACTGTGCTCATTGAAAAATGCAGGGATCCACACAATTTGTCTCAACAGAAATCAATTAAGTTAACATAACAATTTTTAGTGGATTGAACATAAAACAATTAGCCACTCCCTGACCGAAAAAAACTCTCAAAATTGTTTTGTTTCAGCTCATTTTAAAGGGCACCTATGGTAAAAAATCTACTTTTCAAGCTGTTTGGACAGACATATGTGCATGTATGGTGTATAGACCGTCATATTGGGGTGATATAAACACACCCAGTGCTTTTTTTTCAATTTAACAACATAAAAAACGGTGGACCAATTGGAGCGGTTTTCAAACCGACCGCAACTTTACGTAGGAGAGCAGTCCCCCCCCACCAATATTGATTGACAGGCGCGTCATCATATCCTCAGTTTGTTGATTCACGTCCGCCATTTTCAGCGTGAGTCGAAGCGATATCACTAAAGGAACACCCTAGCTCTATTTTTAGATGCAAGGCTCATTGGGCTCAACACAAGATCAATATTCTCCACATTATCACTCTAATCGGAATTATTGGTTGTATCTTTAGGTAGGTTTGCAAACATGTGTACTTCTCATTGAGTCTACCTTATACTTCAGCCGTTTGCATTTCTCGGGATCCCAGAAGCTCCCTGTGATCTTAACTAGCATGCGTTTTAGAATTCTAAACATAGGTTTCTATCAGGGTACACTCAAGTCGACGGCTGGGCGCCGCGGGCCGCTGCAGAAACCTATGTTTAGAATTCAAAAATGCGTGGCGCGACGATTCGGGACACTTCATGTTTCCACAGAGAGTGTCTGGTGTGCCGTGTCGCGGCTTCGAGCGCCGCATCCGGTGCCTCAGTCAAAGTTAATTCAGTGTGCGTGGTTATTAGTTGCTGTGTACAAGCTCGGCACTTGAAACTAGCACACAGTTGGCTGTAAAACTGTACAAAGACACAAATGATTTTGTACTCTCTGCTTGGTCTGTGTCCGAGTCGTATATGTACGAATGAATGCAGATCCTCTCACTCCGGCTCCTCTCAGTCTGCCTGTCAGACTCTGTTGCAAACGCAGAGCGGGTGAGCTCATGGCCCCGCCCCCTTGTTACGTTGGCGGGAAGCCGAAACTAATTTACATGTGAAGCAACACACCCATAAATCAGCGAACTGTGGACACGCCCCCAACATGACACTTTTTAACACATTATAAGAAACAAATCTGAATTGTGTTTTAAACTGAACCTAAACTGGCACACTCAGAAGAACCATAATATTAATATTAAATCATAAAAAAGAGGTAAACAATGTGCCCTTTAAATAAGTAGTTTAAGGTTTGAGTGTAGTGTATTTCCCTGCAGTGCGTCACCATGAGCACAACAATAACCAAAGAACAACGCTGGTCCACTTGACACTGACATGAGATGAACTCTTGTTGCTTTGTTTTGAGACAACACCAAAAAAACAAAAAGTGCCCAGAATGCTTCTGTAAGTTTACAGAGTGATTTAAGTGTCACTTGACGTTAGCGGCACCGGAGCCCGTGGCCCTCAGAGGGGCCCATTCTGTCACATTAGAGCAGGAGTTTTGGGCCCCGCATGAATGCACCACCTCAGAAACTATTTATTCAGGCTCATCTCCTCTGCCGTGAAGCTGAATCTAGGTGAAGCAGATGGAGAAAGAGAGAGCGCTGAAGATCACTCATTAATGTGACAAATGAAACAGATCATGAATAAACAGCATCAGTGAGAAAAGTGGCAACGGTAATTACTGCGTCTCCATCACTGACCGTAAAAGCTTGTTAGAGAGACGTAAGGGAAATTACTGATCGTATCTGCAAACACTGAAGGACTACCTGCTGACTTTAAAAAAGCCCACTTGGGTGTTTTAGTCAATATAATACTGGAATATAAAGTGTTTATTATGAGTTAAGCTTATAATGTTGATTAGTATGAAAATTAATTTCGACTTCATCCCTCTATTGCGTGCAAAAAAAGGGAAAAATGTAGGTCACAGTCAGACATGTGCAATGAGAGTGAATGATAAGACTTTGACCATCTGTTGAAAACACATATGAATATAATGTATATTGTGTGTTTGTAAATATGTTTTTTTATTTTTTGTACAACATGTCTTTAAGTTTTTTCAAGGTTTTACAATAAATCAAACCAAAAATACCCCAAACTTAAAATTAAAAGTTAACTAAATACAATAAAAATGTCAAGTATTGTATGACATTGCGTGCAAATACAATCTTAGGGTGCTTTCACACATAGACATTTGTTTCGGAACCTGTCTCATTCGTTTGGCATATGTGAAACCCACAATTGTGCTCAGATCGGTGCCAAATAAATCGGTACAAGATCGCCTGAATGAGGTGGTCTCGGTTTGATTGAACTGAAATGAGCAGATCGATTGTAGTGAGAAAGCAAAACGATCCAACGAACTAACGAACCAGACTATATCACAGTGTATTATGGTTGTGTAATAGCCACATACGGCTTTATAAACAGAGAATTATGAGTAGGGCGGCATCAGTCACAAGATCCTTCAGAAATGAGTCCAATTTTAATTATTATTATTGTTATTATTATTATTGTTTATTTATTTATTTTCTTTTTCGGCTTATTTCCGAAATGAACCGGCAACTATTCCAGCATATGTTTTACGCAGCGGATGAACCTTCCAGCTGTAACCCATCACTGGGAAACACCCATACACTCATTCACACACATACACTACGGACAATTTAGCTTACCCAATTCTAAAGCGCATGTTTTTGGACTTGTGGGGGAAACCGGAGCACCCGGAGGAAACCCACGGGGAGAACATGCAAACTCCACACAGAAATGCCAAATGACCTGGCAGAGGCTCGAACCAGCGACCTTCTTGCTGTGAGGCGACAACGCTACCCACTGCGCCAATCAACACCGATTCACAGAAATATTTTTTTTTATTATTATTTATCATTTTATTATTATTGTTATTGATAATAGTACTAACAACAACAACAATAATAATATTAATAATAACAATGATAATATTAATAATAATAATAAAAAATAACAATAATAACTTTATATTTATAAATTAAACATAAAAAATATATCAAATAAATATATATTTAAAAACATATCAAATAAAAATATTCTTATTATAAATTAATTAATTAATTTATATTTAATGTTTTGATGTATTTTTTTATTATTTTTTTTATATTTATGTAAGTTTATGGAAAGGAAAAAAATCTATATCTATATTTATATATATATCTATATAACTATACATCTATATATATATATATATATATATATATATATATATATATATATATATATATACAAAACTATAGTAGGCTGAAGTTTGTATGATTTTGATTTAGTAAAAATAATTACTAATTGAATAATGAATAATTGAATGATAGTATGTTAAAATGCTCACTGTTTCGAATGGATTGAAATGTATTTTAATACATGGAGTACATTTCTGCATTTCTGTGATTCACAATGTTAGCAAACAAGCAATGGAACAAAATAATAATGGCTATGATATAAACCATTTTGAGATATGTAAACAAAAACAATGGTCCCAACGTATTTCCTGTTGTACATTTGTATTCTCTAAAGCTTCCGGGAGTCCAAAAAGAGCCACATACTGATCAATAATGTTATGATAGCTGTTTTAATGTTGGTTATGATTGAATTGCCTCTTGTTACAGTTTTGAAATAGTTTGATAACAAGCAGGAAATGTTCATGGGCCAATGACATCACCACACTGAAATGGTCTATTGGCAGTTTTGTGTGTATGTGTGTGCGCGTTTACTAATTAACATCATTTACATATATTATTTAATATGCATATACATAAATATGACATATATTATGTTCCTTTCCTTTTGGTTGTGTTCATATGTTAATGTTCTGTATTTGATATTCCTACTGTATGTATTATTTGCAAATAATGAAATCAATAAAACGTTTATGTTTTAAAAAAATGTTTCTTTTCAATATTATATTCAAATATACACATCAAATAAAGTTGTCAAACCTAGTATTCATTCATTTATTTTCCTTTGGCTTAGTCTCTTATTTATCAAGGGTCTCCACAGCAGAATGAACCGCCAACTTTCCAGCATACTGTATGTTTCACTCAGCGGGTGCCCTTCCTGCGAAGTACTGGGAAACACCCACACAAACAGTCATCCACTATGGACAATGTAGTTTATTCAATTCCCCTATAGCGCATGTGTTTGGACTGTGGGGGAAACCGGAGCACCCGGAGGAAACCCACATCAACACGGTAAGAACATACAAACTCCACACAGAAATGCCAACTGGCCCAGCCGGGACTCGAACCAGAGACTTTCTTGCTGTAAGGTGACAGTGCTAACCATTGAGCCACCGTGCCACTCCTCAAACCTAATAATCAAGCCAAAAAAAAAAGTCTTCAGGGTTTTTATACAATTATCATCTTCACATTTCTGCTTATAAAACAACCAACTAATAATGTCCACTGTAAATGCCTCATGGTAACCTTGATTTTGGCTTTTTTGAAAGAAAATGAGGGATGAGTCAACTTTCTACTTTTTGTGGTAATCAATATTACGCAACAAATGCTATCGATTGAGCTTAACTTTGAAATACTGAAAGCAGAAAAAGAAAACTTTCCCACATGCCTGCTGAATATCAATATGAGCGCTCAGAAAAACAGTTTTAATCCACACCATGTTGTTTTTTTTACTGTGAATCAGTTGTGGGGCTATTGAATAAGGCTGTACAAAATGACTGTTAAATATTAACAATATTAATCAACCATAAAAACCGCATTTATTGCTTAAATTTTCTGAAAAATGAATTTGCAAGATAAGAATTTTACAAAACAGAGAGCTTCTTGTGATTTTTGGACAGGAGCTGCATTCCAGTTAAACTTTTTTATGCCCTTCACTCGCTAACTTTCCTCCATCTAGTTCCCTTAGATTTACAGTTAAAGCCAGAACTATCATCCTAACAAATCGAACATTGATGGAAAGCTTATTTATTCAGCTTTCAGATGATGTTTAAATCTCTATTTCAAATTTATGACTGATTTGGTATTCCAGGATCACATACAGTTGAAGTCAGAATTATTAGCTCCCCTGAATTATTAGCCACTCCTGTATATTTTATTTTCCCAATTTCTGTTTAAAGGAAATAAAAAAAAAAAAAAATCAGCACATTTCTAAACATAGTAGTTTTATAAATCATTTCTAATAACTGATTTATTTGACCTTTGCTATGATGATAGTACATAATAATTGACTAGATATTGTTTCAAGATACCACACTACCTGACAAAAGTCTTGTCCTATCCAAGTTTTAGGAACAACAAATAATATCTTGACTTCTAGCTGGTCATTTGGTATCAGAAGTGGCTTATATAAAAGGCGAAGGCCTCTAGATTAAGTTTATTTTACCAAAACAAAATATGATCATGCCTTGATTTTGAATGATTTAATTAGGACAGTAAGGAAAAAGAATGAATATTGTGTCTGACTCCATCATGAGCTTGGAGGACTGCATCCATACATCTCTGCAATGACTCAAATCACTTATTAATAAAGTCATCTGGATTGGCAAAGAAAGCGTTCCTGCAGGACTCCCAGAGTTCATCAAGATTCTTTGGATTCATCTTCAATGCCTCCTCCATCTTACCCCAGACATGCTCAATAATGTTCATATCTGGTGACTGTGCTGCCCGATCCTGGAGCACCTTGACCTTTTTGCTTTCAGGAGCTTTGATGTGGAGGCTGAAGTATGAGGAGTGCTATCCTGCTGAAGAATTTGCCCTCTCCTGTGGTTTGTAATGTAATGGGAAGCACAAATGTCTTGATACCTCAGGCTGTTGATGTTGCCATCCACTCTGCAGATCACTGAATGTAACCCCAAACCATGATATCTCCTTCACCAAACTTGACTGATTTCTCTGAGAATCTTGGGTCCATGTGAGTTCCAGTAGGTCTTCTGCAGTATTTGTGATGATTGGGATGCAGTTCAACAGATGGTTCATCAGAAAAATCGATCTTCTGCCACTTTTCCAAATGATCAACTAGAGGTCAAGTTATTATTTGTTGTTCTTACAACAAGACTTTTATCAGGGAGTGTAGTATTCAGCTTAAAGTGACATTTAAAAACTTGAATAGGTTAATTAGGGTAATTAGGCAAGTCGTTGTATAACGATGGTTTGTTCTGTAGACAATCAAAAAAAAATATTGCTAATAATATTGACCTTAAAATGGTATTAAAAGATTAAAAACTGCTTTTATTCTAGCTGAAATAAAACAAAAAGACAAAATATTATAGGAAATCCTGTGAAAAATTCCTTGCTCTGTTCAACATCATTTGGAAAACATTTGAAAAAGAAAATATAATTGACAGGAGGGTGAATAATTCTGACCTCAACTGTACGTCATTATGTTACATAAGTGTCCACTATTGGAAGAACATCTCAATGGGTTTAAATCAAGTGCCCAAAACCATTGAGCACCTGGGAACTACACTGTTTTGACATCACAATCGTGTTACATTGTGGGAAAAATAGACACAGGAGCGGACATACTGTAGGAATCCTCGAGGGATCCAGAGTCTGTCCATGTAAACCTCCCTTGTTCACTTGAAAATGGTGGCAGGAAAAGAAATGGATATGGATGGTCTTATATACGCAAGGTTCACAAAGACGATCCCCCATTTTATTGTTCAGGAAATGGATAAACTGTCCTATACAATCAAAATGCCGCACACAGGGTTAACGTTACTAAAATAAAATAAAAATTTAAATAAACAGAGCAACAATACACATGCAGGACTCGTGTCTAATGGAACTATGTCAACAAAAAGGGGCGCATGTTCTTAAAGGGGTCATACACCTTATTACTAATTACAGGAATGTCACAAGTGTGTGTCTAAAAGTGGAGTGGACCACAACCAGGAGGTGTGATGTATCATATTTAGTGACGTTTCCATTCACACATCAAATAAAAGCACAGACAAAACCATTGATCTACAGATTACATTACATTTAACTACTCATTCATTCATTTTCCTTCGGCTTAGTCCCTTATTTATCAGTGGTGCCACAGCGGAATGAACCGCCAACTATTTCAGCATATGTTTTACACAGTGAATGCCCTTCTAGCTGTAACCCAGTACTGGAAAACACCCAATCAGTCTCGCACTCATACACACACTAATATACTATGGCAATTTTCTCATTCATTCATTTTCTTTTCGGCTTTTTTTCTTTATTAATCTGGGGTAACCCCAGTAGAATGAACTGCCAACTTATCTAGCATATGTCTTATGCAGCGGATGCCCTTCCAGCTGCAACCCATCACTGGGAAACACCCTTACACACACAATCACACACATACACTGCGCACAATTTTAACTTTCCCAATTCACCTATACCACATGTCTTTGGACTTTGGGGGAAACGAGAGCACCTGGAGGAAACCCACACGAACACTGGGAGAACATGCAAACTCCACACAGAAATGCCAACTGACCCAGTAGGGGCTCGAACTAGCGATCTTCTTGCTGTAAGGCGACAGCACTACCTACTGTGCCACCGCATCACCCTTCAGTTCATCTCATTTACCTATAGCGTATGTTTTTGGACTGTGGGGGAAACCGGAGCACCCGGAAGAAACCCATGCCAACACGGGGAGAACATGCAAACTCCACACAGAAATGCCAACAGACACAGCCAGGACTTGAACCTCTTATTTAACTATTAATGCTGCAAATGTTACCAAATTTGGGGCTTATTGCCTTAATAAAAGTTCCCTTTTTTTTGCCGGATCTTACCTTGGCAAGCAGGAACCGGGGCATCCCAGTCATAGAAGCCGAAGGAGGTTTTCTTACAGACGGCGGTGCTCTTTCCTATAAGCCGGTATCCACGGTCACAGGTCCAGCGAACCAGACTGTTGAGGTGTCCTCCAGTCTGACTGCTTATAGATCCATGAAGAGGAGAGTCCGGAGTGCTGCAGTACAGAGCTGTTCAACACACACACACACACAGACAGAGACAGACAGAAAGCAGACCCCATCAGTTCCTAAATCACCACTATGAACAGACCCCTGCGACTCGGCTCTCAATCACACATTCACCCAAACCCTATTATAAACAGGCTTTAGTCTAGGCAAGTTGAGCTTTATTGTCATTCTGCTACATGTGTGGACATAAAGTGGGATGAAATGCCATGTCTCAAGTGCTACATAAGTGATGTTTTATAAACAAATTTGGGGAGGAGCACGCGCAGAAGTTTCAGTATCAAATACGTCATTGACAATTATTCTATTATCCAATCAGTTCTTGACCAAACCCCTATATATACCAAAGCTATCTTACCTTCAGCATCTTACGACTTTAGCATCCCTCCACCATCCCATCACCTCACCTCTTAAGCATTACAATCCCGGGGGGAGCGTTCTGGGGCCGGGCTAGATACTTCGCTCGAATCCCTATTCCTCTTTGTTTCCTGATAAGAGGAATAACTCGAGTTTGGGTGTCTTCCCCGAGCTCAGAGCCCTCTCCCCGGACAGCACGCCAAATACGCTTTATTCTGAAACTATTGCAAGTGTGAACTCGTGAAACATAATTATAAATACTGACACAACACTTGATGTAAGAGCTATTTTAAGCCTACACATTTACTATACATACTTAACTATACACATAACTAGGGCAAGACGGAATCTGCGGACATGTTTTGCTATTTCTGCGCAGAATTTGGGTAAAAATCTGTGGATTTCTGCAGAATTATTTTGGCGTATCATAACTAAAAACTTAATATATGAAATAAAAAGTAATACCTTTTTAACTTTTGTTTAATGTTTACAAAGCAAATCCAATTAGATCGTTTATTTGGTAAACAAAGCAAGTCTCTCATATAATATATCCAGTGTTTCCTCTAGGATTTTTTTCCAGCTGTGGTGGCAGCCTCTGTTGGGTATTTTACACAGATCTACCCACTACATGTGGCGTTATTTCATTGACAAATGTCGTGAGCGCAGTATTAAGTCGAGATCACATTCATGTAATAGCCTACGAGCATGTCAATCTCTGTGTTCGAGCTCCGATTTCCTCCGCTCGTGAACAAAACGTCTTGCGCGCCCTCAAATATACGCTGCTCAAGTGCAGATTGTCTTGTGCACTCTCAAATAAACGCTGCTGAAGTTTGATTTAGCGCGTTTATGTGATGAGTATGTCTCCAACATTTATTAGATTTGCTAGGAATATTTATGAACGTCTCAGACCTACAGAGCGGTATTAATCCGTCCTAAAGTAAAGTGAAACGGCTATAATCTCCAGCAAGATAAAGTCATTGTATGCAGAACCACAGACCTTTATCTATAAATAAAATATGTTTGCTGGCCTCACGCACCTGTCAGTCAGTCAGTCAGTCAGTCAGCTCGTCACCTTAAAGGGTTAAACAAAGAACGCACAGCACTCCTACGATTACAGAAAAGTTTGCGCTGTTATAATTCTCTTGCTTTTTAATAAATTTTTGGTGCGATTATAACCCGCTATTTAAAAAAACGACTGAATGTTTTGAATGAGAAGCTGTAATGTAGCTGTGGTGGGATGATTTTGGTGCCCCGCCATGGAAGAATGAATGTAGCGGAAAGCATGAAATCTACTATGTTAGTACTATATTACTTTACAAATTGTATTGTAAATAAATCATTTGAATATTTTCATGTTAGTCAATAATATTACTGAAATTAATTTAAAAACTGGATAAATATAAGTTTACACACATTTACACAAGTGAATTCACAGAATCAATGATGGGTTAAAAATCTGCACACGCAGATTCCGTGTGGGCCTACACCTAAGACAGACTATACAAGTACTTTTACATAAGACAGAGCAATATATTGTGCAAAAGAGGTACTTCAGGTTGAAAAAGCAAGTAGTGCAACATGATTTGTGGGTACATTCTAGCGCTGCTCGATTATGGGAAAAATCATAATCACGATTATTTTGGTCATAATTGTAATCACGATTAATCAAAACGATTATCAGTTGAAGTCAAAATTATTCGCCCTCCTGTGACTTTTTTTTTTAATATAAATATTTCCCAAATGATGTTTAACAGAGCAATTTTTCACAGTATTTCCTATACTATTTTTTCTTCTGGAGAAAGGCTTATTTGTTTTATTTCCACTAGAATAAAAGCAGGTCTAAATATTTTGAAACCTATTTTAAGGTCAATATTATTAGCCCCCTTAAGTGTTAATATGAATTATCACTAAACACAGCGCTCTGACACAAATGTGCATGTATTTGACCATTAAAGCGCTCGCATTGAGATGACTTTACATGTGTGTGCTCTTCTCGTCTCTGAGGCTGAGCGCACACATACATCAGCATGTGCTCTTTCGTGCTTTTAAAAACATGAAAGATTCGAATGTACATCAATGAACGATGCGCATCCCGTGCAGCAAACGTTACATTACAGTACATGTTATTAGTAATGTTCACGTGAAACTGAGCTTTGCAGAGAAACAAATGTGTACAACTGGAAAGGGGGCGGCCTATGATGCAATAATTGTTTTTGTTTATCTCGATGAATGTTTTTTCATAATCGTTAGAAGCCAAAATTGAAACCGAATTTTCGATTAATTGCACAGCCCTAGTACATTCACTTGTAAACAGTGACTACGTTTACATGGACATCAGTTATTGAATTATTTGCGTTAATCTGAATAAGACAATAATGTGATTAAGGTGTTTACATGAGTTGATTTTTGAAGGTTTCTTTCATAATTCTGTTTTACATGTTATTACATATAATTCAATTAATTTCATTGCATCAATAAGCTATCCACATTTCCTCCAGAGTTTCATGTAATTTCAGGTGTTTCATTTTCAATTTGTCGACTTTAACTGTAGTTTGGCACTTTCACTTTCATTCAGGAACATTTCATGCATGCCCCCTGTGACGAATAGTATATAGTTTGATTGCAGTGTTTACATGTACTGCACTTCAATATTGCCACTAAAATCGGCATACTCACCATGTCTTAATTTCATCTCTGTTTAGTCAGATTAAGGTAATCAAAAATAGCTGTTTACATGGTAGACTCTTAATCAAAATTAAGATTATAAAATTATTTTATAATTATAAATTATTGTCTATTAAAATTAATGTATTAAAAAACTGGCCATAGGGAGTGGTGAATATATACATATATAAACATATAAATATATAATATATACATATATAAACATATAAATATATATATATATATATATATATTTTTTTTTTTTGTTTGTTTTTCTCTTTAAAATTTAAATATATAAATAATTTTATCACCCTACAAAAAAAAGATGGTACATCTCAAACGGATAATGCTAATAAAAAAATTAACTCAAATCATACATACATATATATATCCATACACATATATATACATACATACATATATACATACATACATACATACATATATATATATAATGATTTAAGTTAATTTTTATCCTTTTGAGATGTACCATCTTATTTTTGTAGGGTGATAAAACAGTGATAAATGGAAAAATTATTTATATATTTAAATTTTAAAGAGAAAAACAAACAAAAAAACCCTGATATTCCATGGTTTGGCAAATGAAATAAAAAATTCCCTGACTTTTAATGTTTGGAAAGAACTGTTTAAAATACCATGATATTCCAGAAATTACAGTATTTGACCTGTGGGAACCCTGTATAAAGGCTCTGAGGATTCTCTCACTTGCCCCATAATAAGATGTAAAAGTGTAAAACTTCAACATGCCTCAGCCTGCTGTTTTGGAGATATTTGGAGTCACAGGCCGCAGATGAATATTTTATCATTTGTGAAAAGGTCACATTATCTGCTTTATTACACTTTTCACCCACTGGAGTTTAGCAATGGCATTTTTTATGACAGAGATTAGTCTGGAAGGAAATAGTTTTTTTCCCTTCTAAATATTGTAATAAAGAGTGATTCTTTCATTTTCTAAAAGGTGCAGAGGTTCATCAAATATTTGAGCACTTATGCCACAATTAAAAACTGCTTAATTTAAACTTATGACCTTCTCTCAAAATGAACTTTCATTTTGCAGTTTCGAGTGGATGCATGAGGCTAGTTTCTCTTAAGAGTAACCACAGGCATTTTTTAATCAATTGTAAATATGTATTACATTTGAGTTTGATTAAAAAAGTCCTGATTGGTTTCTTATCTTATGTAATAAAATCCCCACGGTGTAATATGAGTTTTGTAGTCTGTATATGTATGTATATATATATATATATATATATATATATATATATATATATATATATATATATATATATATATATATATATATATATATATACAGTAAATGTTAAGAATACTGTAAACGGATGCATTTGTTCTATGATGCATTTGTTCTATTTTTTCCAAAAGGGCGACACAGTGGCGCAGTAGGTAGTGCTGTCGCCTCACAGCAAGAAAGTTGCTGGTTCGAGCCTCGACTGGGTAAGTTGGCGTTTCTGTGTGTAGTTTGCATGTTCTCGCTGCATTCGCGTGGGTTTCCTCCGGGTGCTCCGGTTTCCCCCACAGTCCAAACACATGTGGTACAGATGAATTGGGAAGGCTAAATTGTCCATAGTGTATGTGTTGCAAACACCTAAAACATGTGCTGGATAAGTTGGCGGTTCATTCCGCTGTGGCAACCCCGAATTAATAAAGGGACTATGCCGAAAAGAAAATGAATGAATGAATGAATTATTCCAAAAAGAACAAAACAATAGCAGTATGCATAATTCAATTTTTTACTACTAAATTAATTAATCTCAAATCTAATCTCTGAAATAATTTATTAAACTAATTTCTAAACAATTATTGTAGGCACAGTCACATACACTAGTCATGCATTAACAGAGCATTAAGAATATATAATAGAATACTATAATCTTAAATATTAAAATCATCTTCGCTGACGTCCAGCGTTCTCCAGCCTCCGGCGCCTAGACTGCAGCTCTGCACAAGATGTTTGGCCATAGGAGAATTGGTCATACCCAACTGAGCCTGGTTTCTCTCCAGGTTATTTTATCCTTCACTTTCGCCAATTGGTGAAGTGGTTGTCGCCACTGGCTTGCATAGTTCGGGACTTGTAGAGATGTGCATCGACGGATTACTCTTCAGTGTTTGGACTCTCAGCAGTAAATATTAAAACACTGAACTGAACTATTCTAAACTGAAATGAACTTAAACACTAAAAAAACTGAACTGACACTGTTTAAATTTGCTTAATCTTCTATGTGAAGCTGCTTTGACACAATCTACATTGTAAAACCACTATACAAATAAAGATTAATTGAATTGAATATTTTACAACTATATTTAATAGTATAATGTAATAAGTATTTTTAACAGGATGATTTGCCACATCTCTAAATAAACAAAACAAAACAAAACAAAACAAAACAAAACAAAACAAAACAAAACAAAACAAAACAAAACAAAACAAAACAAAACAAAACAAAACAAAAATAGAATAAGTCACATAAGCTGGTCGTGCATTAACAGAGCATTCAGAATGTGTATTAGAATATTTTAAAATTACATGTAAATTTTTTTGAATAGGATGATTTGCCACTTCTGTAAATAAATAAATAAATAAATAACAATAAATAAAATGAAATAAAATAAAGTCACAAGCTGACTATGCATTTACTGAGCATTCAGAATGTAAAAATAAAATTATATATATATATATATTTTTTTTTTCAATAGGATGAGTTATTTATTTAAATAAACAAAACAAACTAAAACTAAAATAAAACCAATAAATATTGAAAAAAATATATATATATATAACTTAGTTGTAACAAGCTGGCCGTGCATTAACTGAGCATTCAGAATGTATAATAGAATATTTTAAAATTATATGTAAATTATTTTGAATAGGATGATTTGCAACATCTCAAAATAAATAAATAAATTAATAAACACAACAAAAATCAATAAAAAACAAAACAAAACATGAAACACTCAAATAAACCAAAATAAAATAAAATAAAATAAAATAAAACAAAACAAAACAAAAAAAAATAAAAATAAAAAAATAAAAAAATAAATAAAATAAAATAAAACTAAATAAAATAAAATAAAATAAAATAAAATAAAATAAAATAAAATAAAATAAAATACAATAAAATAAAATAAAATAAAATAAAATAAATAAAATAAGCTGGCCGTGCATTAACAGAGCATTCAGAATGTTTAAAAAAAATTACATATAAATTATTTTAAATAGGTGGAGGGTTTTCCACTTTTCTAAATAAAATGAATAGATAAATAAATAGATAAATAAATAAATAAATAAATAAATACAAAACAATACAAACATAACAAACTAAAATAATAAAAATAATAAAATAAAATAATCTTTAAAAAAATAATAAATAAAGGTGGAGGAACTCTACAGCCAGAGATCTGCATTTAGGGCCTGAAAGACCATGCGGCAAGGAAAAAAATGAGCCAAAGGATGTTGCAAATACTACAAAGAAAAGGCTTTAAAGCAAGATTAGCTCTCTAGAATGGCCTTACTAGAGCGTGAATTTATCTGTGAACACTACAAACGATGCTAACATTGAATGGTTAGAGCAGAGACCAAGAAAAAAAACATGCATGAAAATATGTTTTACAATCCGATGGCGCAACAAGATCAGAATGTGAGAGGATCCAATGGGTTGAATATTTTCTGAAGGCACTGTAGTCACACACTCAGCTTGAAACCCACCATAAGCACATCAATAGGCGCGTCAATCAAACTCAGTGAGAGTCTTGACAGAAGTAGAGACTCACAGAAAGAGACAAGCTTTCATAATGCTAGACTTAGTTTTTACCCAACATTCACAAGAGACTGCCAGCCAATTCAAACCCATCCTCAGCCTTTGAACTGAAACAAAGTATTAACATGTTGACGTGGGAATTTTCATATCCTAACGACGGAAATGAACGAGCTGATTTCATAAGCCCGAAAAAACAACTGACAGGAGGCTAAAGCCAAAAAAGCACCCAGATCATGGGATGTCAGTTTGGATTTCATCTCAGCTCAAAAGTACTCCAAAAATGCACAGCTTAATATAACTTTCTTCTCCACCTGCACAAAACCTCTGTCGTGTGAAGAGGATGTAGGTGCGAGGACTATTTATATCTCAAATAGGCAGGTAGGAGGAGGTGTAGGCATCTACTCACTTTTTTCCATTCAATTCAAGATTATATGTATAGCGCTTTTCATAATGATTACTGTTCAAAGCAGCTTTCACATTACTGCATTACAATCAAATTTGGAAAAGTTAAGGTCATCAGTTACCATAACTTTAACTAATTAACTAGTAACTAATAGCTTTTAACAGTCAAAAGTTAGTATACACTCACCGGCCACTTTATTAGGTACACCTTACTAGTACTAGGTTGGACCCCATTTTGCCTTCTGAACTGCCTTAATCCTTCATGGCATAGATTCAACAAGGTACTGGAAATATTCCTCAGAGATTTTGTTCCATATTGATATGATAGAATCACGCAGTTGCTGCAGATTTGTCGGCTGCACATCCATGATTCGAATCTTCTGTTCCACCACATCCCAAAGTTGCTCTATTGGGTTGAGCTCTGGTGACTGTGGAGGCCATTTGAATACAGTGAACTCACTGTCATGTTCAAGAAACCAGTCTGAGATGATTCACGCTTTATGACATGGCGCATTATCCTGCTGGAAGTAGCCATCAGAAGATGGGTACACTGTGGTCATAAAAGGATGGACAATATATACTTTTGAGGTACCAATATGCACTTTTGAAAACGTACCACCCCAGTAACAGCTCGCGTACCTTTATTTCTGAGAGTGTACCATGCGAATGTTGCAGCAGAAATCGAGACTCATCAAACCAGGCAACGTTTTTCCAATCTTCTGTTGTCCTATTTTGGTGAGCCTGTGTGAATTGTAGTCTCAGTTTCCTATTCTTAGCTGACAGGAGTGGCACCTGGTGTGGCCTTCTGCTGCTGTAGCCCATCCATCTCAAGGTTGGACGTGTTGTGTGTTCAGAGATGCTCTTCTGCAGACCTCGGTTGTAACCTTATTTGAGTTACTGTTGCCTTTTTATCAGCTGGAACCAGTCTGGCCATTCTCCTCTGACCTCTGGCATCAACAAGGCATTTGTGCCACAGAACTGCCGCTCACTGGACATTTTCTCTTTTTCCGACCATTCTTTGTAAACCCTAGAGATGGTTGTGCGTGAAAATCCCAGTAGGTCAGCAGTTTCTGAAATACCCAGATCAGCCTGTCTGGCACTAACAAACATGCCATGTTCAAAGTAACTTAAATTCCCCTTTCTTCCCCATTCTGATGCTCGGTTTGAACTGCAGCAGATCATCTTGACCATGACTACATGCTTAAATGCAATAAGTTGCTGCCATGTGATTGGCTGATTCAAATTTGAGTTAACGAGCAGACGGACAGGTGTACCTAATTAAGTAGCCGGTGAGTTTATATAAGCGTAGTTGTTATATTTGTCCATCATTTTTGGGCAGCTCATCAGCTGGTCGGCTGATTTTACTTTGAACATTCTGGATTTTTAAATATTACATTAAAGGGATAGAATAATTAATGATTAAAAAAATGCAAAAAAATTACTGACTTTTAATCCTCAACATCTAACATTACAAATGATATTCTGTTGATATTAACTAAATCTTATAAAGGTTTGGAACAACAATCCCTTTAATTGTCATACATATTTCAGCATAATATTATCAATCTGGCATGTTTTTCTTGGTTTTGTCAACCTTTGTGTCTTTTGATTAAGAGTTGAGTTTTGTTGCTGAAAGATTCAGCAACGAACTAATTGAATCAATAATTAATTTATAAAGACAGAAGCTTTGTCCAAAATGGCTCTCTATCCACACTGTAAAAAAATTGTACTGCCTTAAATTGTTTAGTTACATCTAATTAAATTTTCTAGTCATTCCGACTTACATTAATCAATCTGACTAAAAATAATAAGTTAAACTTGCACTGGCAAAAAAATAAATGCAGTAGCAGCGTAGCAGATCTATTCCGCAAAGCCCAAACACATCAACATAGCCAAATACATATTTAGCCCCACACTAAATCTAATTTTGTCATGACAGAGATGTTTATACAGTGCAAATTAATTCACGGCATCTCCGCAATGCATTAAACAGCCCTTGTGAATTAACAGCTCAGGGGTACTGTTAACATTGACTAATACTTATAAAGTTTTGAAACAACTATCCTTTAATTGTCATACATTTTTCAACATAATATTATCAACCTGGACTGTTTTTCTTGGTTTTGTTAACCTTTGCGTCTTTTGATTAACAGTTGACTTTTGTTCCTGAATCCTATCCCTTTAATTGTCATACATTTTTCAACATAATATTATCAACCTGGACTGTTTTTCTTGGTTTTGTTAACCTTTGCGTCTTTTGATTAACAGTTGACTTTTGTTCCTGAATGAGTCAGCATTTTTGAATGAATCAATTGAGTCCATAAATCATTTGTAAAGACAAAAGCTATGTCCAAAACGGCTTTCTATCCACACCGTAAAAAAAAAACTTACTGCCTTAAATTTTGTTACATCAAATGAAATGTTCTAGTCATGTCAACTTATTCTCAACCAATAGTTAATCTAAAAATACTAAAAAAATAAGTTAAACTTGCTCTGCCATAATAATCAAAGCAGCAGCAGCAGTGTAGCAGATCTATTCCGCCAAGACCAAACACATCAACATTACCATTTACATATTTATTATCATTCTAAATCTCATCTTAGGAATCACATCTTAATTTTTGTTAAAGGCTTCATTTAATCCTCCATGCTGATAATACAGAAATGACCACCAAACTCATCAGCTAAATCTACTCGAGGCCTGGGTTGAAAGGAAGTTCAGCCAGGATACGCAGTGCTAGCAACAATTAAATCTGGGTATATAATGTTCAACCTTGAAGGAAACAAAGCTGAAAAACTCTCCAGCACAAATGACTTTCCTGAAAGGATTGGAGTGGAAAGTCCGTGTGCAAATATAGCGGAAATATGAAGAGCAAGTCGTGAGGTAGAGTCGTGAGGATAGAGACACATTTCATAACACTCCAAAGAACTTTTGAAGCTAAAATCCTCCCATGCTGTTTATATGAGAATATATTTCAGCAACTGCCATTGCAGTAAGGTGATATGCACATTACGGCTCAATAAAACTGACAATAAAGTCTTTATTTGATATTTTAATAGAGTTCGAGGGACAGTCCCCGGAGCGGCCCCAGGTTAAGAGCCTTGCTCAAGGGCACAGTAGTGAAAGCTGAAGAATCGCTTCAGGATTAAACCTTATATACTAAAAACCTTGAGTAGAGAGAGTAACAGTGATGTTAATACACTGTAAAAATATCCATAAATTAGCAGTTTGCTTTATTTTTTGTGATTTTTTCCCATATTTATTTATGCTTTTGAATTACATTATAGGACCTTGATCTTTCGTTTAACAACTTTCAACCTTGAAAAGTTGGAAAAAGTGACTTTTATGACCATTTTTATTAGTTTAAAGTGATATATTGTCTGTGTTGGTGTTGCACTGTATATTACGCTACAAACACCTTGTAATAAACTGCATTACATTTTCTATTATTTTACACACTTATTTCTCTTTATTATTTATTTCAAACTACTAAAATGTAAATAAAAGTCACTTTGTTAAACTGTAGAGTTGAATTATCAACATCGGAAGTCGATAGAGCAGAAATCAAGATCCCATAATGCAATTCACCACTTTAAATGAACAAAAAACACTTGTGAAACACAAAATATGTTAAGTAACATATATTTTTACAGCATAGTCTTAGTATTTCTGGCCATTTCTAGTTATATATCGATACAAAAACAACAACAAACAACATTACTATTTTACATTTACCATAAATAAATAAATAAATAAATAAATAAATAAATAAATAAATAAATAAATAAATAAATAAATAAATCGTTTGAATTATTATTGCAGTTTAGGTGAAGCTTAATATTAAAATAGGTAGGCAAAATAAGCCAAGGCTTCAGCCTACACCGTTTTCACTTAATATGTAAATTATGCATTCTTATTATGTAATTTTGAGGATTTTGTAACTTTGAGGACTAAAATACATTCTGGATCTTTTGAATATGGAATCTTCTCATCTGCAACATTTTATATTGCAAATTATATATATATATATGCGATATTTTGCCAGCAACAGCACACAAATGCCTCTTCACCCTCCACCTTTGTGTATTACTCCACCCATATACAGTCAGCAACAAGCAGAGAGACACTCTACAGTTTGACAAATATTACTGCTGTTAGACAACATAATGTACTTTTGAGGCTTATATATATATATATATATATATATATATATATATATATATATATATATATATATATATATATATATATATATATATCAGGGGCAGAAGGTTTTAGCCCATAATAGCAAATCTTCTATTCAACATCATCAACAAGTTTTAAGACTTTGAGTAAAAATACAAGAAACAACATAATATAATAAAGAAAATAAGAGTAATAGATAATACAAATAACAATGACTTTTCCTCCTCAACATTTGATAATCAGAGAGTTCACACTTGTGATTGATTATTAAGCGAGTTTGGCATGCTGTTAAGATCCTCAATCCCGGGGCTCCCTCCCGTTTGCAGCATGAGAGGAGAGTTTGAGCTCAGGTAGGTCTCGAGAACTCCCGTCTTATTTAGGGCTAATGAAAAATTAGTA
>NC_079453.1:46775976-46815976 GCF_903798145.1 Danio aesculapii
TGTAAAATGTAGTTACTCACCCAAAACATTACATACATGCTTAAAACCTAGTTATCGTGACAGAAATGTTGTTTGTATGTATGTATGTATATATATATATATATATATATATATATATATATATATATATATATACACATACATACATACACACATATATATACATACACACATAATTTACCAATTTAGCAGACATATGGTGTAAACATGTCTGTATACAAGTGTTTGATAATTGAGTAAATAGTTTTGAGTGTGATGGCTCACACCAAGAAAAAATATTGAGAAGTTGTGAAGAGTTTGACAGTTTAAATGAGAACTGAATTATCAGTTTTGATCAACAAGCCCTATGCTACTCGTTTTTGTCCAAACTTACTGTTTGCACACATGTGCCAAAGCCTTTGCAATTTGCTCAAATCAATATGATAAGTCAATATGAAGTGAACAATAAGCTAATTGTTCAGAGATCTGAACTTATTGTTTTGAAAGTAAAAATTTCAATTAATAACTGAGCTAAAGCAATTGAGAAAAACTGTAAAACAACCTAATTCTTGAGATTTTTTGGGGGGACTTATTTGTTTTCAAGAGTTCACACTTAGCTGATGATTGATAATAAAGTATATTTGGCATGCTGTCCCGGGAGAGAGCCCTGAGCTCAGAATATCCTCGAGCCCGAGGCTCCCTCCCATTTGAAGGGCGAGTGGACAATTTGAGCTCAAATGGGTCTCGAGAACTCCCCTGCTTGTGAACGGGCTGAGATATATCTGGCTAAGAGTTGTCTTAAGATGCTATTTTGGAGTAGTCAATTTACTTATGGTGTATGTCTTTGGACAGTGGGAGGAAACCAGGAAACTCGAGGGAAACCCACGTGAACAAGAGGAGAACATGCAAACGGTGAGGGGCCAAACCAGTGGCGTTCTTGCTGTGAGGCAACAGTGCTAACCACTGGCCGCCGTGCCGCCCCATCAGGAAGAGGAAGAGTAGGGGTGGAAGGGGGATTTCTTCAAGATGAAGATGACTGGAGTGAAAAGCTCTTGGTTATTTATGGTGTGTCAGTTTTTGTCTGATTGGTGCAATATATGGAGCTGATGCGGTACCAGCAGTGTTCAATCATAAGCAAGTTATACTCTCGAAATTAGTTTATAAATAAACCACACTTATGTTCAATCCACTTAACTTTGTAAAAACGATTAAGTTAACTTAATCAGTTTGAGTTGGGACAACATGAAGGAAGTGTGTGCAATTTTTCCAGTGTAAATAGTAAAACAATGGAAACAGTATAAAACTTTAATATTTTGCAAATACATCTCGAAGGTCTGGTTTACTATACATTAATCTGGATTACAAGAAAAATACGATACCTATCGTTTGTCATCTTACAAAAAAAAAGCATCCGCAATTTTTCATCAAGTCATCCTGAAATGCTCCATACTCTGCAAAACACTTCATGAGTTCTCCTGCTCCGCCACTCACGTTGTTTATCCCGCTCGGCAAGCGCTTTAATGTGCATGACAAATGATTGAACTACCGTTTCCAGGCACTTTCCTGAATCTAAGCGCAGGACAAATTCTAACAAAGTGAGTGCTCTCTCGTGGGGATGCAGGGAGAAGGATGGAGCCATGAAAGATTAATGGCGGCAGCTGTTTGAGCCACTAAACTCCAAGAGGTGCATCACTCATCAACAGCGAAGGAAGCGCTGACAGGGAATGACTGAGCTCTTCATGGACTATCAGCAAATACTGCCTCTGATCACATTTTACCCTCCATTACATGTATGACGCTCGTCTGACTGATTTCAGCCCATAGTCTTGCGTCCCCAATAACCTGCCATTTACTTGTGGATGTTTCCATGGCAACAGGCTGCAACACATTCAGAGTGCCTCTATTATGGCATTTAAAATCTTCCTCATTTTGTTTCGGAGGGTCTCCAGGATATAGGATTACATGTGTCCAAGGTCAAAATCAAGGTCAGAATAACCTCATTTCCGATTTGTTCGATTTGATTTGGTGTTGTTTTAAAACACCTCCCTTCCAAGAGACTGCTCGGATTGGTCAGATGGAAATGCTCATTAGCATATCTGACAGGATGATTTTAACTCTTAAAAACTGCACAAATGCTTTTCTAACTTAAGAGTTTTGGACTCTATTTTAATGATCAAGGCGCAAAGTCTAAGACACATGGTGCAAAAGCATTAAGGACGTGTCCTAATTCACTTTTGCTATTTTAAGGAAGGAAAATATGCTCTGCGCCCAGGTGCATGGTCTAACAGGGTTGAGCTTATTCTCTTAATGAATTATGGGTGTGTTTTGAGCATAACGTGCATTAAACCAATCAGAGTCTCATCTCCCATTCCCTTTAAGAGTCGCGCTGTAGTACATTTGCTATTTACATGGTGAAATTTGTAAGTGAAAAACTAAACACTTCACGACAGAGAAAACAGTTAAACAGAGCATCTGCAGCGCGAAGATAAAGAACGAGCCTCCTCCATTCAGCCTCTTTACTTTGTCTTCACTTTTACTCTTTACTCCTTTATTTTTGTGGATAAGGAAACGGTGTTGTACTCACTCCACTGAAGACATCCATTAGCCTACATATTTAATTTAGTTTGTTAAGCACAAAGATTTGTGTCAAAACTATTTCTAAATTCAGTTAACATGTCCTGTAGTGACGCAGACTAACAGTGCGCCTTAACACACCTCCATTCTAGACCTTAACACCCATGGGTCCACAAAGCAGCGCAAATGGACTTGCTATTTAAACAATGTGCAGCAAAATTAGGGTTGTGTTGCTCTGAAAATAGCAACACATCATGCCAAACACATCTTGCGCCTTATTGCGCCGGGTGTATGATAGGGCCCTTTGTCTTGTTTCTAGTCCAAATATCTAAAAATTATAGTTTCTAGACAAGTCAATAATAAAAAGTGATAATAAGTCAAAGTGGGCAACATGGTGGTGCAGTGGGTAGCACAGCAAGAATGTCACTGGTTCGAGTTCCAGCTGGGTAAGCTGGCATTTCTGTGTGGAATATGTATGTTCTCCCCGTGTTGGCGTGGGTTTTCTCTGGGTGCTTCAGTTTCCCCCACAAGTCCAAAAGACATGCACTATAGGTGAATTAATTAAACTTAATTGTTTGTAGAGTATGTGTGTGTATGTCCTGGTCCTCCAGGTTGGGGGTTGAGTGTTTGGCTAACAACCCACCTCGTAAAAAAATGAGATGTTGTGAAACATCGGCTAAATATCTACTTCGAACGAAGTGAGTTTTTCCCTTAACCTCAAGCCCAAGCCCAAGGTGTTTTTTTACATGCATTTTTATTTCTCTTTACAATTTGGGCTTGTTAGAACCTAATTAGAATAAAAACCTACGTATTATCTTTTGATATGATGTACTTTTAGAGAAAAACAATGTTCATATATGTGGACTTACGGCCCGAATTTACATAAAACACCTTTTCCTGACTGTTTTTTAATGCATATTTAACATAGAATTATTTTTAACTTGCTTTGACTATCAGAGAGTAAAAACTATTTTTTTCCCATTTTGGACCGTTAAAAATAGTGTTTAGGACATTTTACATTTACATTTAGTCATTTAGCAGACGCTTTTATCCAAAGCGACTTACAAATGAGGACAAGGAAGCAGTTTACACAACTATAAGAGCAACAGTGAATAAGTGCTATAGACAAGTTTCAGGTGTGTAAAGTCTAAGAAGCAAAGCATTAGTAATGTTTTTTGAGAGATAGTACAGTTAGTGGTATAGCCAGAGAGGCAGTTAAGATTAGGAAGGAAAGTGGAGACTAAATAGTTGAGCTTTTAGTCGTTTCTTGAAGACAGCAAGTGACTCTGCTGTTCTGATGTAGTTAGGGAGTTCATTCCACCAACTGGGCAGATTGAATGTGAGAGTTCAGGAAAGTGATTTCTTCCCTCTTAGCGATGGAACCAAGAGGCGACGTTCATTCACAGAACGCAAATTTCTGGAGGGCACATAAATCTGCAGAAGTGAGAGCAGATACGAAGGAGCAAAGCCAGAGGTCGCTTTGTAAGCAAACATCAGAGCTTTGAATTTGATGCGAGCAGCAACTGGCAGCCAGTGCAAACGGGTGAGTAGCGGAGTGACATGTGCTCTTTTGGGTTCATCAAAGACCACTCGTGCTGCTGCGTTCTGAAGCAGCTGAAGAGGTTTGATAGAATTAGCTGGAAGCCCGGCTAGTAGAGAGTTGCAATAGTCCAGTTTGGAGAGAACAAGAGCTTGAACAATAAGTTGAGCTGCATGTTCAGATATGAAGGGTCGGACCTTTCTGATGTTATAGAGTGCGAATCTGCAAGATCGAGCAGTTCTAGAAATGTGGTCAGAGAAGTTTAGTTGGTCATCAATCGTTACTCCAAGGCTTTTTACCATTTTGGATGCAGTAATGGTTGCTCCATCCATCTGGATTGAAAAGTTATGGTGTAGAGTCGGGTTGGCAGAAACTTCAAGCATTTCCGTTTTCGCGAGGTTAAGCTGAAGATGATGATCTTTCATCTTTATTTTATATGCAGCAAAACAGTTGCAGGATGACACTGTATGTCTGTAACAAAGTGCAAAGTATTTTAAATAGCCACTTAAGAGCTAAAATGTTAAAACAAGCAAAATAATCAGTTTTTCCTTTTGACAAGATTATTTTGCTTGTTTTGGGGGAAAAACACTTAATTTTGACATTTTATTTCTGAGAATAAGATATTACTTTTTACCTGTCAAGAAAATGCTTCTTGATTTAAGAATGATTAGATATTTGTTCTAGAAACAAGACAACTCTAAGCAAGCAGAGCTTTTTTGCAGTGTGGAATTGCTAATATATTACAGATCTCCGAATCTTCTTTTTAAAGACAATAACTTCATCATGCACTTTGATCTGAAGACCTTTAACATTTACAAACAGCTTCATTACATCAAATTAAATGGTATTATTCAAATATACATAGCAGGGGGCACTTTAACTTTCATTCTGAGTCTTACAGTAGATGCATTAAGCATGTAATCCTGGTAAACAGAAGCCCAGTGTCTTTGTTCTTGAAAAGTGATCCTACCTTGGCAGGATGGGGGGTGTCCGTCCATCTGTAGCCTTTCTCCTAATCTGCATGTCAAAATCTCGCTCCCCACCAGGCTGAATCCAGGGTGGCATCGATAGCGGATGATATCACCTGAGATGGAAAAAAAAGGGAGTCTGGATGATTAAGCGTGCGTTTAATTGGGTGGGACAGCGAACCTCGGTGGCTTTAATGGAGACAGATGCCCGAGATATGAGCGTGATGTATATAGTCTAACGCTAAACTTGAAGAGGTTGATAATTGAGCTGTAAAACAGCAGCGTTTGCAGGCCTGTTTAATGAATTGCCTGTATTGGCTTTGCATGACAACCCCGCCATCTAAAAATAATCATGCGTAAGCATCTGGAAGACATCAAACGTGTGACGCATTGGAGTGTTCCTATGCGGAGAGGCGTTCGTATGCAGCGCCAGTGTCTAGGCAACAGGGCAAGGTGAATCGCTCTCATTTACAGTATTGGCCTAATTTCTGGAGCGCCAGAAAAGCCAGGCTTGAGATTTTGTGCCAGCGTGCCTGTGGGCGAAAATGTTTATGCTGTGTATTATTTAGGGAACTATTTTAGTAGTCGCTTGGGCACCGAGGCCAGATGACAGTTGGCTAGAATGTGAGACTTGTGCATGTGAAGCACAAGAGATTATTTTTTTTAAAGGAAAGCAAATGCAAATATGCACTGTGCACATTGAATGTTTAAATGGGGTCTGAAATCTATTGATTATGTTCATTTTTAACTCTTTCCCTGGCGTTAATGATTAAGAGATTAAGATTAATTTAGTCAATTAAAAGAAAATGCTTCCTCTTCATTGAGGAGTTTTTAATGGCAATTCGTGTTTTAGGCACAGTTTAAGTCAGAATTTTTAGCCCCCCTGAATTATTAGCCCCCCTGTTTATTTTTTCCCCAATTTCTGTTTAATGGAGAAAACACATTTCTGATCATAATAGTTTAATGACTCATCTCTAATAACTGATTTATTTTATCTTTGTCATGATGACAGTAAATAATATTTGACTAGATATTTTTCAAGACACTTCTATACAGCTTAAAGTGACATTTAAAGGCTTAACGAGATTAATTAGGTTAACTAGGCAGGTTAGGGTAATTAGGCAAGTTATTGTATAATGATGGTTTGTTCTGTAGACTATCTAAAAATATATAGCTTAAAAAGGCTAATAATTTTGACCTTAAAATGGTTTTAAAAAAATAAAAACTGCTTTTATTCTAGTCGAAATAAAACAAATAAGACTTTCTCCAGAAGAAAAAATATTATCAGACATATTGTGAAAATTTCCTTCCTCTGTTAAACATCATTTGGGAAATATTTAAAAAAGAAAAATAGGGGGGCTAATAAGTCTGACTTCAACTGTGTATTATGGTAGGGGGAGGGCCTAACGCATGTCCTGAGTCTTCTCTGAATTAATTTATGTACAGTGTGTTTGTACACTACCAGTCAAAAATTTGGAGCATAATAATAAGCTTCTCCTGCTCACCAAGGCTGCATGTATTACATCCAAAAATACAGTACAAATTGTACAATTGTGAAATGTTATTGAACTATAAAAAAAATTGTTTTAAAGTAATTTATAATTTAATTCATTAATTTATTCCAGTGGTTTTAATGATTATTCCAGTCATGACTTCATTACTCCAGTCATCAGTCACATGATCCTTCAGAAATCACTCAATAATATTAATTATTATTATTATTATTATTATTATTATTATTATTATTATTATTATTATTATTATTATTATTATTATTATTATTAATGGTGATAGTAATAAAAGCAATAATGACTGGACTATTAATTTCATTTGAAAATACATACAATAAGTAATAAATAAATATTTATGGAATAAATATTTAACAATGTTTTTTACATTTAATAAATGCCCCCATGATGAACAGAATAATCTTCTGTAATAAAAAACTACCCTAAAATTTTGACCGGTACTGTATATGTATGTATGTATGTATGTATGTATGTATGTATGTATGTATGTATGTATGTATGTATGTATGTATGTATGTATGTCTGTATGTATGTATGTATGTATGTATGTATGTATGTATGTATGTATGTATGTATGTCTGTATGTATGTATGCATGTATGTATGTATGTATGTATGTACACTGAAAAAAGTGTTGCATGCAAAACTGTTGCAAACAATTTACTTGTGTTGAATTTAAACAAATAAATTAAATTGAGCAATGTTCAACTTAATTTGTTTGTTTAAATTCAGCCCAAATAAATTGTTTACAACCACTTAACATAAAAAAAATTGAGTAAATCCAAGGAATCCTCTTTAAATAATTTTTTTCAGTGTATGTATGTATGTATGTATGTATGTATGCATGTATGTGTACAGTATGTCTGTGTATGTATGTATGTATGAATGAATGCATGCATGTACTGTATAGTTGTACAGTAGGTATGCATGTGTGTGCTTGTATTATATACTGAATGCAAATAAAATGCACTACTTTTTAGTGCATTAACACTTTTTACATTAACACTTTTTTTTTAAAAGGCTTGGCTTTTTATGTACAGTTGAAGTCACAATTGTTAGCCCCCCTGTATATTTATGTTACCAATTTCCGTTTAACAAAAAGAACATTTTTTTCAGCCCATTTCTCAACATATTCGTTTTAATAACTCATTTCTAATAACTGTTTTCTTTTATGTTTGCCTTGATGACAGTAAATATTTGACTAGATATTTTTCAAGATACTAGTATTCAGCTTAAAGTGACATTTAAAGGCTTAACTAGGTTAATTAGACAAGATAGGTTAATTAGGCAAGTCATAATGATGGCTTATTCTATAGAAAGTCAGAAAAAAAAACGTATTGCTTAAGGGAGCTAATAATATAGACCTTAAAATAATTAAAAACTGCTTTTATTCTTGCCGAAAAAAACAAATAAGACTTTCTCCAGAAGAAAAAATATTATAGCAAATACTGTGAAAAATTCCTTGCTCTGTTAAACATCATTTGGGAAATATTTGATAAAAATAAAAATCATAGAAGGGCGAATAATTTTGACTCTCTCTATATAATATGGTCATAATATTTTCCTTGCGAACAACATTAAGTTCTGAGGGCCATCAAATTTAGGTGAAAATCATGAAAAAGGCTGGCGGTGGCTGTAAACTAAAAAAAAACTTAGCGGTGAAAGAGTTAACCGCTTACAGGCATAGTCAAAACTGCATTAGATTGAATTGCTTTTGTAACACTCATCAAATGCATTCAAACAGCCATTAAAGACCACCCTGTCTCCAACTACTGACTTTCTTTACATTACTGGAGATGTTGTTAAAGCACACTAACTGCATGGAATATAAACTTTTCCATTAAAGCACTGGTTCCTTTTATCTTCAAATGTAAATAGCTTGAGTTTATTTCTCAATGGTAGATTTGAAAGGTCAGAAAAAGCTAGTACATACATTTTCCCATACAGCCTTTTCCTCGAGAACATCAAGAAAAGTGGACTTATAGACCATCTGGCTTGTTCTTGTTATCAGTTTGTCCAAAATACACCATAATATCAGCGGAATTACCAGTAGTTTTACCAGTGGCCAATCGGTTTTGATGAAAAATGTTCCCTTTAAAGTGAAAGCGTCTCATCATTTACTCACCCTCATGTTGTTCAAAACCTATTCTGCAGAACACAAAAGCAGAAACTGTAAAATCAGTCGGGCCCAAATCAACACTCGGACTCTGTATAGCCATCAAACATGGAGCCATTTTCTCAAATGACTTCTTTTGTGTTCTGCTGAAGAAGTAAAGTCACACAGCTTTGGAGCAACATAAGAGACAGAAATGTGATTTTTGTTGTAACAATCCCTACTGGGATGGAAACAGATAACTTGCAGCACTCTTAATATATAACATGACGGGAATGGTTTTTTAGACTGAAAAACAGAATCAGCAATTCAGAATCAGAACCATTTGTATTAAGAATATCATACCTATTTCTAACTCATTGTCCTCCATTAGGATATCCGCGTTTGCCACTTCAAGTGGAGGCTGGCAGACTCGTAACTGGTAGGCTGCAAAAGAAGACATGATGTGGTTACAAAGGGTTGTAGTTATTAGAGATTCAAAACTTAAAGTAGCTGTATGTAAGTTTTTGCCTCTTCTAAAGCATAAAAATACCATAATATGTTTGCAGATATTTCAGAAACATGCCAAGTGATCTTTCTTGTTTATCTGAAAAACAATGCTGAAGTCAGATATTCTGCTTTGAAAATGTGCATCACATGCTGGAGCGTCTGTCTTTGTTTTGGTCTCTAACCCATCCAATACCAGTTTAGCCAATCATATTTCAAAACCTCGAGTTGACTTTGTGGAAAACAATGTATTTCGCTCATTCAGCCAGAAAGGCTCTCAAACTATGCATCCACAAATTAGACTTAAAGTCAGAGTTTCTAATGAGGTTATTAATTAGCAAATAATATAAATATTACAAACGTAAACATTAGATGAGCAGGTTACATTGTAACCCTGTGTACTAACAACATGCTACATGGCGAGATACGCCGTGATAAGCAATTGAGTTGTTTGCACCAGACCCAACACGACAGAAAAATTAAATACAGCCATTCAGAAGCACAGAATAGTGCACTCACTGCACTTCAACGCAAGGTTTCTAATCTAATTAATACTTAACCTCCTAGAGCGTGAGTGTCCACATATGTGGACAGCACATTTTAGCTCTAAAGTGGCTATTTAAAACACTGAATGTTTTATATTTTGTTACAGGCATACAGTCTCATCCTGCAACTGTTTTGCAGCATATGAAATGTCCCAAACTCTATTTTAACGGTCCAAAATGGGAAAAATGTTGTTTTACTCTCTGATAGTGAAAGCAAGTTAAAAAAATAAATAAAACTATGAAAAAAAAATTATGTTATATATGCATTAAAAAAACAGTCAGGAAAAAGTGTTTTATGTAAATTCGGACCACAAGTCCACATATATGGACATAATTTTTCTCTATTAGTACATCATATCAAAAGATGATACTTAGATTTTTATTCTAATTAGGTTCAAATAAGCCCAAATAGCAAAGAGAAATAAAAAATGCATGTAAAAAACACCTTGGGCCTTAAGAGGATATTAAACCTCTTTAACATTATTAAATGTAGATGCTGAATCACTGATATGTGTTGGTTTGCTCTGAGTCACACTTCTAAAGTTCAATTTGAAACGGTTTATTTTATTTTCCAGATCTGAGGTGAACTATCTGCTGCTGCTTTCAGTAGTATGACAATAAATGTCATGTAAAATGGCATTCAAACTCACATTATTAGCATTTAACACTGAATAAAGCACATGAGTCAGTTTTCTGTTGTTCAGCTGTGAGAAACAGAAGGCATTTCTAAAATGTATATTTCAGGTGTTGGCTAGAACAAAAACTCCTTTTAATATTGAAAAAATTCCTTCTATCGTGCAGCATTGCCTTTAGGATCGATAGTCAGGCACACTGCTGTTGGTGTTGTCAATCTGGCAACCTGCACTTGCGTGTTTTGATGCAGGAGTGCAATACCTAGTTCAACCACTGGGTGTCAAACTTACATACAGCACCTTTAACAAAGCAGCTATTAAAACCAACACATACATGTACCACAGAATCATGGATTTCAGTGACTGAAGAATAGAAAATCTTACACATTTAATATATATTTTTTGTTAACTGATAGATGCATGTTAGTTTACCCCTGTTCAGCAAATTGTTGTGTGAAAAAATAATATAATTTACTGTAAATAACATTTAGGTTCTTTAGCTGATGTGTACAAGAGATATTGCCTATTTCTGCTTTGTATGTACCGTATAGTTAGAGGTATAGTATTCTTGCTATCTGTAGTAAATCAGTCTGGCCTTTAACCATTTACTGGAATCTTCTAGTAATACTTATTTCTGCTTTGTGTCACTGTGCGTTTTGGTTCTGTCGATGTAATTCACGGATGATCCCTAAAACAGTGTGCACCAATGTCCGGCCTATATCAAATCTAAATCCTACTGAGCTAGGAGGTGATTGGGTTTCTAAAGTATTTCCCAGTTCACGCTCGAGGGCTTGTGCAGCTTCACGGAGCAGCTGTGGAACAGACTTCACTATGTTTATGCGGGCAAATGTCCCAAATGGTCCTGGCTGTGTGGGCGTGGCCAGCCCAGAATGCATTTTCAATTTCACATCGGCTTTCATTCGTCGTGATCAAGCGGCAACCTACCGCTCTCCTTCGGGAAGCCAATACGGAAGTAACTAAAACTGCAATTCATCGACTAGCCTTGGGGGGCTGGCTCCAGGAAGTCCAGGTCATTTCTGACTGCAATGGGAAATTTTCCATTTTTACAGCTGATAAAAACATGCTTACAGTCTGGTACAAATGATGGCTTTGGTGCATATAGCCATGATTAACCTTCATGACAACTGTGAGGGGGGTGAGTTTCGTTTTGTTAAGTTATATTAAGTCTGCATAATTAAGGGTGTGGCCACTTGAGTGACAGCTAGGTCTCGCCGCTCGCTGTCTCGTCACCGCAACTGATTACGGCTAATTAGCTGATGAACTCGGCATATACATCGCATTTTTGTGATGGTTAATATTTCTTTACACAGTCAATTGCCTTTTGGGATTATTTCCTACAATTATCTGATGATATGGCATGCTGTGTGCACTTAATTGTGCTCACAAACCATTCAAGCTCCGTCTAAACCAGGTCCAAGCAAAATGGCAGCAGGTGTCTGTAGCTCCACTCACTCTCCGCCTCTTTGCCCTTGTTTGGTATCCCGCCGTGGGTGCGATGACGCGCGAATAAAATGGCGACGGTTGGCCGCGCCTACTTGTAGCTTCATTTGCGCACTTTAGAAACCTATGGGTGACGTCGCGGATACTACGTCCATATATTTTACAGTCTATGGTCGCGATGTATTAAATGAAAATGGATTATTTATTTTTTTTATTTAATTTTAATTTTGCAGCAAACATTGCACATGTCTTGGAAAATGCTAACTAAAATACAGAAATACAATGCTATTTAACATATTGCATTTTCGTTTTGTGTATTACATTTCAAAATGAATTTTGCTACACACATCCCACAGTGTTATGCTCAAAAAATGTAATCCTGCATTTCCTAGATGTGAGTGTGAATGCATTTAGGGCAAATAACATTTCAATGCTCACTTTGCTACAGTTTCTGCTTGTACTTTATACATATATCAAATTCAGTTTTGTATTGCATATTGAATTTAATTTTGCAACTCATAAAATATTAAAATGAGGATACAATTTACATATTAAAACTGTGTTTGAAATGAGAAATGAGGTCATTTCATTTTCATTCTGCACCAAACATTGCACGTGTGTCTTTAAAAATGCGAATTGAAATACAGAAAGACATTGTCATTTAACATATTGCATTGCCATTTTGCATATTACATATAAAATGAAATAGGCTACTCATATGCTTCCATATTTTTTCAGGTTAGAGGTGGAATTCATGTATATGTTGCAATGTCAGTTCGATGTACAGCCTGCATCGCATTATCAAACTATTCTTTTTTTTTTATACTTTATTTTTATTTATCTATTTTTAAGCAAAAAACAATGGGAAACGATACAAATAATAGATTTTAAAACAATAATAATGATAATAATAATAATAATAATAATAATAATAATAATAATAATAATAATAATAATAATGATAATATTAATAATAATAATGATAATAACAATAATAATAATAATAATAATGATAATAATGATAATAATAATAATGATAATAATAATAATAATAATAATAATAATAATAATAATAATAATAATAATAATAATAATGATAATAATAATAATAATAATAATAATAATAATAATAATAATAATAATAATAATAATAATAATAAAAAATAAATAAATAAAATAAGTAGTACAATAAAACACTGGAACTTAAATGAACAGTTGACTGGTCGCATATTTCCTTAAAGGTCACATTAATAAATACATATAGAAATCAGATTACACTGTGTAAAGGCATAAGTACAATCCATGTCTCCCAATATTGCAGGTATTTGTCCTTTTGTAGTTTTAAAGAAAAAGTCATCCTCTCCATATTTTGAACATTAGATATGACATCCAACCATTCAGATTTTGTAGGGGGTTCCAGTTGTAGCCACTTTCGAGTCACAGTTTTCTTACTGGTTGCTAGGAGTATTTTTAATAAATACTTGTCTTTTACCGTTAAGTTGGCTGCAATATTTCCCAGATAAATTGTTGTAAAAGAAAAATCCACATCATCACCAAAAATATGTCGTATTACTTGCATTACGTCCTGCCAGTATGACTGAATGCATGGGCAACTCCAAAATATGTCTTCCCCACATTTCCTCCAGCACTGTCCCCTGTCCTTCTCCCGTGTTTGCATGCATGTTAACTTGGGGGTTATAAAATATCTGATACGATTCCTCCAGCAGAAATCTCTCCACATACCAGAGCTGGAAGAGGTGGTCTGTACTGAGCAGATATTCAACCAATCTTCCTCTGAGATAACTAGGTTGGATTCTTTCTCCTATTTTAGTCTGATGTCATTTGTTGAGTCTTCCTTGGTGGATTGAATGGCAGAATACAATTTTGAAACAAGTCTCCTATTGTCTTTGTTCTTATAGATGTCAATAACTAAGTCAATTAAATTAGGGGGATGGCTCTTCATATCAAACTATTCTTGTTGACATCTTGAACTGAAAACATAGAGTAAACTTGAGGCCGAGAAGTGACCTGGTCTGATACACTCACTGTTCAGACAGTCCTCGGAACCGCAGATGGCCATGACCGCAGTATAAACTCGCACATCTTCCTCAACTTCAGCCATCATGCCAATACAGGAGCGCGGCCCCCTCATATTAAAGGACAAGTTCACCCAAAATATCATTAACTCACCTTTCACTTGTTCCAAACCTTTATGAGTTTGTGAGTACATCAAATTATGATTATTATGATTATGTTTATGAGTATATCAAAGAAGATATTTAGAAAAATGCTGGTTGCTGAGACCCATTGACTCTCATAGAAATTGATGGCAACCAGCATTCTTCAAAACATATTCTTTTGTGTTTAACAAGAGACAGAAACTCATAAAAACACACAAGGAAGAATAAACGATGATGTAATTTTCGTTTTTGGGTGAAATATCCCTTTAAGTAGCGACAGCACTTCGCCACTGCTTTTGAACACAGTGACATGCACAATATTAAAATGTCACATTTCACAATACCTGTCATTTTATTTTGCTTCAGCCTGTTATTTTCTCATTCGCATTTATTCACCCCCTTTTGATAAAAACGCCCCTGGTGCAATGTGACGTTCGCCACACTTGCGTTGGCATCCAGTCAGCGCTAATGACAGACGAACCTGCCGTGACAAATAATGATGTGATTAAGTAGGGTGACACAGAGGCGCATGGAAGGGTGACTATCACTGCACTACGGGCCGCTCCGGAAAAGCAATATCAATCGCTTACATCTCTGACAGCGGACACACACTAGCAAGTGAGCGTGTCAAGAGTTGCTGGAGATCGCCAAGAACCAAACGACTCGCGTAATGAGCGAATCACTCAAGAAGAGAGGGAATTACCCGAACGTTTATCCGGATACAGATTGCATGAGGGATGCATTTGTTGTGCGGCTCTGTCCTATGCAATGTACAGATAGCCGCCAGTGTTGATGATAATTGCAGAGTAGCTTCGCGCTACGTTAATTATCCTGAAACGGTGAACCTCAAAGTTTGACATGACCGTTCAGACTGATAAAGATGGATATCAAGACCTTTGAGTTCTTCTGAAGAGAGGAGACGGAAGACTTTCGGCTTTGTCTTCTGTTGCCAAGTTGAGCAGAGTTGGAAACACACTAATTAGCTATTGAAGCCCACTTAGCATGTGGCTCCTCAGTTTGCTTTCCGATGGATTCCCTGTTGTGTTTTCGGGGGTGTGTGGCCAAAATGGAACGGCAACAAAAGGGGCAGCCTGGAGAGCTGAGACCGGACGCTCTGATCCGCAGCCATGTGAATGAAGCCTATACACTTCCCATGAAGAGGCTTTTCAAGAGGGTGTGAAAGTGGAGGGATTTCAAACACATGCTTACACTAAGACCCTGTTTACACCTGATATCAAGAAGCAAATTTGAAGCATCTGATCAGAAGTGGACAACACTAAACAGGGGTGTAATTAGAGTCTAAAATCTTTGAGTTGATCCACTTTCAACCATTTCCAGAGGTGTCTGAACTAGAGGTTGCACCGACTAATCGACTTGAATGCTGTGCAGTGACGCTTTTTGATTGACGTCGACTAGTCACGCCGCGCAGATCACATGGTTTGACCTGAAATACATGCCAGCTTTACACACAGCTCACTGAATGAAACTGCCCTCAGATTATTTACAGTAATTTTTTCAAATGTTGTTTTGCTTATGTCAGCGTCAAAGATTTAAGTGAACCTTGAGTTAACTTTAAATCGTCAAACAGATCCAAGTTAGATAGCTTCATGCTAATACCCTAGAGCAGATGCTAGCCAATCACGTTTATGGAACCCTGGAAAAGTAATGTGATTGGCTGTTGCCCTCTGCAAAGTGTAGACACGGACATATTGTGTGAATGAACCTTGAAGCACGCAGAAACTGTGAAGTGCGCAGCCGTGGAGGTGTGACAAATTTCACAGCGTGTGTTAACATTATCCCTGGTAAAAGCGGTGAAGATGTGCAGCGAGGAGACGTCTAATGACCAAGATGAGCCAGTAACCGCGAAAATGCCCGACATGAGGAGGATTTTGAGCAGCTTTCTAGCGTGCACGATCATAGCGGTAAATATGTATCTGAGCAAGTCTCTGACAGTGTAATATGGCTTAACGTAACATTATAGCCTTTGTCCTTCGTACGTCATGTTATGAATAACTTCACATGAATCTGTGCACTGACGACACTAAAATATCTGTTATTGTTACATTCTTTCTAGAACGTGCAGTGATCAATGTGTTGACTGCATTCATTTAGCAGTAAAATTAGCTCAGGTGCTAATGTTGCATTATTAATGAAATGAATGTGTTGACCGTGCATTTGTTTTGCACTAAAATCAGTAATCGGTAATGTTGCATTGTTTTGCAATGTGTTATGAGCTGTCAAAGAGCATGTGAATATATTTTTCTTGCAAATAAATCACAAATTGTGGCGTGTTGCAAAACATTTGCGTCTTGTGTTTTATTGATGACGTCAACAGCAACTAGTCGACGTCGACTCGACTTTGATAATATAAAAGTCAAAAATCTGAAGTCGTTCAACCTCTAGTCTGAACACACAGGATGTCATGATTTTGCCAAGTTGTGATCTTGGATTATCATCTTTGTTGATCCTTGAACATCATTTTTGCTGGAAATGTAATCCATATCTATTCTCTACCTGTAAACCTAACCATAACTGTACAATATTTCTGAAATCCGAGGAAATAATAGTTGGATAACAATCATGCAGAAGTGCATAAACCCAACCGTAAGCCTAAATTTATTTGAAGCATTTGTGGTCAAAATGACTGCATAAAATTGTTGCTGTTCAACAGTTTTTCAATGCAAAATGTTCACTGCATGTGCGGATTTAGGAGACATTTATGCAGAATGCATCTTTACACCTGAAACGTGAATCTTCCGTGTATCTTCTGTCCATTCCATATTCGTTTTCAAACATAAAGAAGAAAACAAAGAAACAGACTTTTTTCGGTGTTTCTTTTGCTCACAAAAAACAAAAAATAAATAAATAAATTAAATAACAAATAAACTACATTTTGGCTTGATTTTCTTTCTTTTTTTTTGGTTTAGGGCAGGAAAATGGAAAACGGCTTTAAAATTCATTATACACATGTAGGCGGTGCTAAAATGCCCCTTTTGCTCTGATTGGTCAACCAAATCTGAGCTTGTGATGTCACCTTCAAAATGTTAGTCCTCTGCGAATCAGAACCCAGGCTTTTAAATATGAATTATTTAATTATATATATATATATATATATATATATATATATATATATATATAAACTAAGTTTACATATTCTATCATTTAATCAGTTAGCAGGCTTACATTCATTGCATATGCAGAAATTAAATAAAAACGTAAATTAGCAGCATTATTACACATTTGTCATTAAAATAAGGTCATAGTTTTCTCCCAAAAATATAGGCATCCTGTTTCTCATTACTTTTATTAAAGATGATTATTAAATAATGAATAAAGTTAACACATTGCTTAATATAAGAATGTTTAGTGCATTTGCCTGTCTCTTTGTAACTCTTTTCAGGAGCCACCAAACTAGGTCAGAGGTCACAGAGACTTTGAGTGAAACTGAGGGCTGAGGACTGGAAGCAGCTGTAGCCTTTTCAAAAGTACTCAAGAGTAGGGAGTAGTGAGTATTACACTGTAAAAAAAGCTGATGCATTTACATCTGATTTGAGGATGTGTGTAAACGTAACATTCTGTAGTGCATTTCAACACTTAGCTGATGATTGATTATAAAGCATGCTGTCCTGGGAGAGAGCCCTGAGCTCATAAAATACTTGTGCCTGGGGCTCCCTCCCATTTGCAGGGCAAGAGGAGAATTTGAGCTCAGGTGGGTCTCAAGAACCCCCCCCCCCCCCTTGTTTAGACCTGATGACAGATTATAATTTGCTATGTAGAGCTATACTGCTGGTTAGGAGTTCGACTATAGTGTTAATTTAGGGTCAGTTTACTTACGATACATGTTTTTTGGACTGTGGGAGTAAACCGGAGAACCTGTGGCAAACCCATGCGAACACGGGGAGAACTTGTAAACATGTAAACCGACAGTTGACCTGTTAAGGATTTGAACCAGTGACGTTCTTGCTGTAAGGCAACAGTGCTAACCACTGGCCCACCGTGTCGCACCACAGAGGGAAAGATGGAGGAGTAGGGGTGGAAGGGGGGATTCTTCAAGGCAAAGATAACTGAAATAAGAAACTGATTATTTAGACTGAGTTAATCATCAGAGTGATCAATCATACACACGTGATCCTCTCGAAATTAGTTTATAAATAAACTTCACGTAGTTATTGCCCAGCAGGCACACAACATCATATTAATAATAGGTAAGATTTAGGTTGTGACGTCAGGTGACCAAAATTCAGTGTCTAGTCAGTGTCTAAGGACAACGCTATTTTGACGTTGAAGGACGATGTGAAATGTGAATTTTAGGTTGTGTTGGAAAGTGACCAAAATCCAACGTCGATTCAACATCTCAAACTAACATCACATTAACGTCAAATACTGACATTTATTCGTCAGGTATGGCAATCAAAATTCAACATCTGACAGACATCATAGTGGTAACATCCACACAACGTCAAGCTTTAACATCATTAGACATTGATATTTGGTTGATTTTAGGTTGTGTTGGAAAGTGACCAAAATCCAATGTTGAATCAACATCTCAAACTAACATCACATTAATGTCAAATACCGACATTTATTCGTCAGGTATGGCAACCAAAATCCAACATCTGACAGACATCATAGTGGTAACATCCACACAACGTCAAGCTTTAACATCATTAGACGTTGATATTTGGTTGATTTTAGGTTGTGTTGGAAAATGACCAAAATCCAACGTCCAGCCAACATCTTAAACCAACGTCATATTGACGTCAAATACTGACATTTATTCATTAAGAATGGCAACCAAAATCCAACATCTGATAGACGTCATAGTGGTAACGTCCACACAACGTCAAGCTGTAACATCATTAGACGTTGATATTTGGTTGATTTTAGGTTGTGTTGGAAAATGACCAAAATCCAACGTCCAGCCAACATCTTAAACCAACGTCATATTGACGTCAAATACTGACATTTATTCATTAAGAATGGCAACCAAAATCCAACATCTGATAGACGTCATAGTGGTAACGTCCACACAACTTCAAGCTTTAACATCATTAGACGTTGATTTTTTATTTATTTTCGGTTGTGTTGGAAAATTACCAAAATTCAAAGTCGAGCCAACATCTTAAACCTACGTTATATCGACAACACATACTGACATTTATTCGTCAGGAATGGCAACCGAAATCCAACATCTGATAGACGTCATAGTGGCAATGTTCAAACAACATCAAGCTGTAAAATCATTAGACGTTGGTATTTAGTTGATTTTAGGTTGGACGTTGGACATTGACGTCGGCCTGATGTTGAGTTCTGATGTCAACCTGATTTTCATTTCCAAACAAAATGCTACGTCCCCACAACTTTGGGGTACAACATCAATCTGACATCATGTTGACATCTTGTGCCTGTTTAAGGCCATTTCAGTCATCATACAGTAAACATCTGTCACCTTCTCGTCACTGACATGCATCTAAACAGTCTCTGGGTCAATGTGTGTAAAGATTTTGGACATCATCTTGGACACTTTTAATGATTGCAGTTTGCTGTAATTATAAATCACCAAGGGCGGATGCCCGAAGGGCTAGGCCATTTTTTAAATGTGGGCCAGTCAGGTTTTTAAATTTTTTTTTTATTTCTTAATATGTATTGTTTTTACATGCAGGCAGCTTTTATCTCTTGCAAGATGTAAATATTATGATGATGATGATGATGATGATGAGAGGGGGGCTGACCCAATCAAAGGTTACGCGGACGTAATCAAAATCTGGCAAGAATGTCAAACAAACAGTAAGTGCAACACAAGCTAAATGTCAGAGATGGACCGTTAGAAAAAAGGAAAGGCAGTGCCGAAAAAGTCCAAGAAAGCAAAAAAAAGGGCTCTAAAATCAGACGCTGCCAAATGCATAAAATGAACCAGCCTAATCTCACGAGGAAAACGTAAGTATTTCACGTTTTGTCAGTTTATTGGCTAATTCATACGATTTTGTACGAGTTAAGTCGTACGAAAATGTACGATTTTAAAAAGGAGGCGTGGCACCCTACCCCACCCCTAAACCCAACCGTCATTGGGTGATGAGCTAATCACACAAAATTGTACGAATTAGATCATACGAATTGATACGAATTAGCCACTAAATCAAAAAGTTACGAATTACAGTCATTTGAGTATTTGTAATTTGTTACTTTACACCAGTGGTTCTCAAACTGGGGGTCGCGACCACTGCGGGGGTCGCAGAATAATTTCAAGGGGTCGCGAGAGTGATTTAAAATTGTGTAATTTTCAGTGATTATAATATATATTTTTCAGTATTATAAGAGAAAGCTAATATTTTCAGATTTTTTTAAAGATATCACTAATGAATTCATAAAGTATTTAGGACACATTCAGGCAGAATGCATCTTTGCACTTAAAACGCAGCGCTCAGGAACAGTTTAAAACTGTTGTCATGTCAACTTGCCGCAGTAAACAAAGCCGGCAACGCTTGTCCCGCCTTCGCGCTCTTCTTGTTGGCCCACTGCGCTAGACTGAATCATTCTGCCTTCAGATGACAGGAGATACAACCGCGAAAATGTAACGCGCTGAAGATGAGAGAATGAAAACAACACTGACAGATTTAGTTTTAGAAACCAGCTAAAGCTACAAATAATGACACGTCTGATTACTGATCGCGTGGTGAATGTTAATCCACCATCTACACTTTTCCAAGAGTGGATAAAAGACTTCCATTGGCTTCAAGTCTGCTATGAAAATAACTAAAGCGTTCACTGTAAAGTCTGTGGGACGGATTTTTCAGGTAACTGTTTGCCACATCTACACATTTTAAGCACGATAGTTTCTGTTTAATCCTTTATTTAATGGCCAGACGCTGTCAGCCATGCAAGTGGCAGCTATATGTAAAATTTAACACCACATACACCATCGCAAAAGGGCTTGCACAGACTAAGATTAACTAATATTGCAGCTCATGAAAAGACCGGTATTGCTATTAAAATGATGTATACAAATAATAAGGTATATGTCAAAAGCATCTGTGCAATATCAGACACCACCTGTGAGAACACAGCACAGTTAACGTATTGTTAACAGATTCATTAATAAATTCATGCCAAGCAGTGCGTGCAGGGCCGGTGAGCGCTCCGTGTATCTTTTGGTCACTCAATTATGCTATAAAAATGTATTTTCTTGTGATAACGGGATTTCATTGAGACATATTTTCCTCACGCATGCATATCTATATTTTTTGCTTGTTAGTTTTGATTAGTATTTATTTCAAATGCAATAAATCTGTTTATAAAACTTAAAATAAGTTATTTTTATTGTTTGGATATGCTTTGGTAGTGGGGGGTCGCGAGTTCTTGACGATCTTACATTGGGGGTCACTGGCTTAAAAGTTTGAGAACCACTGCTTTACACCACCGTATTTTGCAACACCAGACGTCACAAGAGGCACTTTTAAATGCATGTTATTACCATGGTAAAACAGTAAAATATCTGAAAACAAGCTGATACCAGGTGGAAAAGTGCATCTAAATGTATGGAATGAATAAAAACTTACTTTCCCCCGAGTCTGTTGATTTTCCTTGATAAATCATGCACCAGGGAAGTGGATAGTGCACATCTGCTCTAGCGTTTGTTACTTCTGAGTGCCATTAGAACGAGACTTCGGAAATTAAGTCATTAAAATGAGCTGCTTGGCGCTTTCTCGAACTCAGAGATGCCTCTTTGATGTCCTTGGTGTCTGGACAGAATATTGAGTAAAGCCCTGCTAATAAACCTGAGTGAATTTGGAGGGCATGATCTCTGTATTTGAGAGCCCATTTCCAGCTCATAATCATATTCCACAGATTCCTGTCTAAGCTGCTTTGGCTAGATTGGCTTTAAAACACTGGAGGATGCGACATCAGAGAGCAGATTGGCAGACCCGACAGAGCCATAATATGATTAGATAACGTACTAAATACTAGATAAATATTTCAGTTTAATGGATGGTAATTTTTACTAATTCATATCAAAGCAGTTGGTGGAAATAAAGTTGTCTTTCAGCCTCGGTGTCCCATTTATTCAGAATCAAAGCTAAACTCATTATGATGAAGCGCGGTATTCCCAAGGCAAATCTTAGTAAATATAGACGATCCTTTTTTCTTTGTTATGTATGCGCATCTCGGTCTAAAGTATCTGCGGATGGAAAATTAGTCATCTGCAATTCAATCCACCAAGAAAGTGAGCTCATCGAGTGATAAAACAATATGGTCTGAAGCACTAAATCTCGCCGCAGAAGACTTTTCAGCTTCACATTAAACTTGTATGAAGTGTTTGATGACAGAATCAAAACTCTGTGATCATTTACTCAGCCTTTCAAAACCTTAAAGGGGTAGTTCACAAACAAGTTTCTTACTCTTGACTTGTTCCAAAGCAGTTTTAGTTGTTTTTCTTTCTGTTGAACACAAAAGAAGATATTTTGAAGAATGTTGGAAACCTTTAACCATTGACATCTATAGTAGGAAAAACAAACACTATGGAAGTCAATGGTTGCAGGTTTCAAACATTCTTCAAAATATCTTCTTTCATGTTCAACAAAGCTAAATATTAATAAAAAAAACTGGGTGAACCATGCCTTTAAGAAAAAGTTCCTTGCTGCTTTTGCCATTACTTCGACACTCTTGACTTGTTCCACAGCAGTTTAAGTTGTTTGTTTTTGTTCCGTTGAACACAAAAGAAGAAATTTTGTAGAATGTTTGAAAGCTGTAACCATTGACATCCACAGTTGGAAAAAACAAACACTATGGAAGTCAATGGTTACAGCTTTCCAACATTCTTCAAGGTACCTTCTTTTGTGTTCAAGAGAATTCAAACTGTTTTGGAAAAAGTCATGGGTGATTTTTATTTTTGGGTGAACTATCCCTTTAAGAAAAGGTTCATTGCTGCATTTGCCATTACTTCCTTGACTTGTTCCAAAGCAATTTGAGTTGTTTTCTTTCTGTTAAACACAAAAGAAGATATTTTGAAGAATGTTGGAAACCTGTAACCATTGACATCCATAGTAGGAAAAACAAACACTATGGAAGTCAATGGTTGCAGGTTTCAAACATTCTTCAAAATATCTTCTTTCATGTTCAACAAAGCTAAATAATAATAAAAAAACTGGGTGAACCATGCCTTTAAGAAAAAGTTCCTTGCTGCTTTTGCCATTACTTCCATACTCTTGACTTGTTCCGCAGCAGTTTGAGTTGTTTGTTTTTTGTTCTGTTGAACACAAAAGAAGATATTTTGAAGAATGTTTGAAACTTGTAACCATTGACATCCATAGGTGGAAAAAAAACAAACACTATGGAAGTCAATGGTTACAGCTTTCCAACATTCTTCAAAATATCTTCTTTCATGTTTAACAGAATTCAAACTGCTTTGGAAAAAGTTAAGGGTGATTTGTATTTTTGGGTGAACTATCCCTTTAACAAAAAGTTTCTGCTTTTGCCATTACTTCCATACTCTTGATTTGTTCCAAAGCAGTTTGAGTTTTTTTTTTTTCTGTTGAACACAAAAGAGGATAATTTGAAGAATGTTGGAGACCTGTAACCATTGAATTCAATAGTAGAAAAAAATACTATGGAAGTCAATAGTTACAGGTTTTCAACATTCTTCAAAATATCTTCCTTTATAGTCAACAGAATTCAAACTGCTTTTGAAAAGGGGTGATTTTTATTTTTGGGTGAACTATCCCTTTACGAAAAAGTTCCATGCTGCTTTTTCCATTTCTTCCATACTCCTGATTTGTTTCAAAGCAGTTTGAGTTGTTATTTTGTTTTTGTTCTGTTGAACACAAAAGAAGATATTTTGAAGAATGTTGGAAACCTGTAACCATTGACATCCATAGTACGAAAAAATAAACACTATGGAAGTCAATGGTTACAGATTTCCAACATTCTTCAAAATATCTTCTTTTATGTTCAACAGAATTCAAACTGCTTTGGAAAAAGTCAAGGGTGATTTTCATTTTTGAGTGAACTATCCCTTTAAGAAAAAGGTCCTTGTTGCTGTTTTGCCACAAAGTGAAAGATTACCAATTTCAATTTATTCCTAAAATTGTGTAATTTAATCAATCTATTCCTAAAATTGTGTAATTTAATCAATCTATTCCTAAAACTGTGTAATTTAATCAATCTATTCCTAAACTGTGTAATTTAATCAATCTATTCCTAAAACTGTGTAATTTAATCAATCTATTCCTAAAACTGTGTAATTTAATCAATCTATTCCTAAAACTGTGTAATTTAATCAATCTATTCCTAAAACGGTGTAATTTAATCAATCTATTTACTAAAACTGTGTAATTTATTCAATCTATTCCTAAAACTGTGTAATTTAATCAATCTATTCCTAAAACTGTGTAATTTAATCAATCTATTCCTAAAACTGTGTAATTTAATCAATCTATTCCTAAAACGGTGTAATTTATTCAATCTATTCCTAAAACGGTGTAATTTAATCAATCTATACCTAAAACTGTGTAATTTAATCAATCTATTCCTAAAATTGTGTAATTTATTCAATCTATTCCTAAAACGGTGTAATTTATTCAATCTATTCCTAAAACTGTGTAATTTAATAAATCTATTCCTAAAACTGTGTAATTTGATCAATCTATTTCCTAAAACTGTGTAATTTAATCAATCTATTCCTAAAACTGTGTAATTTATTCAATCTATTCCTAAAACTGTGTAATTTATTCAATCTATTCCTAAAACTGTGTAATTTAATTAATCTATTCCTAAAATTGTGTAATTTAATTAATCTATTCCTAAAACTGTGTAATTTAATCAATCTATTCCTAAAACTGTGTAATTTATTCAATCTATTCCTAAAACTGTGTAATTTATTCAATCTATTCCTAAAATTGTGTAATTTAATCAATCTATTCCTAAAATTGTGTAATTTAATTAATCTATTCCTAAAACTGTGTAATTTAATCAATCTATTCCTAAAACTGTGTAATTTAATCAATCTATTCCTAAAATTGTGTAATTTAATCAAACTATTTACTAAAACTGTGTAATTTCATCAATCTATTTACTAAAACTGTGTAATTTAATCAATCTATTCCTAAAACTGTGTAATTTAATCAATCTATTCCTAAAATTGTGTAATTTATTCAATCTATTCCTAAAACTGTGTAATTTAATCAATCTATTCCTAAAATTGTGTAATTTATTCAATCTATTCCTAAAACTGTGTAATTTAATCAATCTATTTACTAAAACTGTGTAATTTAATCAATCTATTCCTAAAATTGTGTAATTTAATCAATCTATTCCTAAAACTGTGTAATTTATTCAATCTATTCCTAAAACTGTGTAATTTAATCAATCTATTCCTAAAACTGTGTAATTTAATCAATCTATTCCTAAAACTGTGTAATTTAATCAATCTATTCCTAAAATTGTGTAATTTAATCAATCTATTCCTAAAACGGTGTAATTTATTCAATCTATTCCTAAAACTGTGTAATTTAATAAATCTATTCCTAAAACTGTGTAATTTGATCAATCTATTTCCTAAAACTGTGTAATTTAATCAATCTATTCCTAAAACTGTGTAATTTATTCAATCTATTCCTAAAACTGTGTAATTTAATCAATCTATTCCTAAAATTGTGTAATTTAATTAATCTATTCCTAAAACTGTGTAATTTAATCAATCTATTCCTAAAATTGTGTAATTTAATCAAACTATTTACTAAAACTGTGTAATTTCATCAATCTATTTACTAAAACTGTGTAATTTAATCAATCTATTCCTAAAACTGTGTAATTTAATCAATCTATTCCTAAAATTGTGTAATTTATTCAATCTATTCCTAAAACTGTGTAATTTAATCAATCTATTCCTAAAATTGTGTAATTTATTCAATCTATTCCTAAAACTGTGTAATTTAATCAATCTATTTACTAAAACTGTGTAATTTAATCAATCTATTTACTAAAACTGTGTAATTTAATCAATCTATTCCTAAAATTGTGTAATTTATTCAATCTATTCCTAAAACTGTGTAATTTATTCAATCTATTCCTAAAACTGTGTAATTTAATCAATCTATTCCTAAAACTGTGTAATTTATTCAATCTATTCCTAAAACTGTGTAATTTAATCAATCTATTCCTAAAACTGTGTAATTTAATCAATCTATTCCTAAAACGGTGTAATTTATTCAATCTATTCCTAAAACTGTGTAATTTAATCAATCTATTTACTAAAACTGTGTAATTTAATCAATCTATTTACTAAAATTGTGTAATTTAATCAATCTATTTACTAAAACTGTGTAATTTATTCAATCTATTCCTAAAACTGTGTAATTTAATCAAACTATTTCTAAAACTGTGTAATTTAATCAATCTATTTCTAAAACTGTGTAATTTAATCAATCTATTTACTAAAACTGTGTAATTTAATCAATCTATTTACTAAAATTGTGTAATTTGATCAATCTATACCTAAAACTGTGTAATTTGATCAATCTATTTACTAAAACTGTGTAATTTAATCAATCTATTTACTAAAATTGTGTAATTTAATCAAATTTATTTACTAAAATTGTGTAATTTAATCAATCTATTTACTAAAATTGTGTAATTTAATCAATCTATTTACTAAAACTGTGTAATTTAATCAATCTATTCCTAAAATTGTGTAATATTTTGATATTTTTATTTCCCCATCCCCTTTCCATGTATTGAATAATGCTTCATGAACATTTAAAAATGTTTTGTTCCAAGACAAAGAGGTTTGAAGTGACATGAGTGTGAATAAATATTACATTTTAGGTGAACTATCCCTTCATTAAGGGCTTTAGTAAAACTGAATGCAAAATATACGCGGACTAATCATAGAGCTGCATAACCTTGTAATTGTTGGCATGACTCACAGTCTGAATGGGTCATTTTCTTTCAGTGCTTCTCAGAATCATTAAGCCCAGAGCGACAGTTGACATGAGTCGAGAATCGATGTGAAAGCATGTAACAAACTATAAATACTAGCCAGCAGCAGACTTGGGTCAATATGATCAGTGTAAATGCAAGTCATTTCACATTCATGGTGGGGATTGAAATGACATGGTATTGACAGATAATTATTGAAAGCAAAACTCAGTCTGCGATGCATCTCAGTTTCTTGAAAAGCATCGAACACGATTTAGTATCAAGGTCAAAATTAAATCAACCTACTGTATGCAACAGTGCAGTTTTGTTTAGGTTGAGTCTGAATGAATGATAAAGAATCATTCGATTAAAATGATGAACTTAATGTGGTGGGCGACATGGTGGCTCAGTGGTTAGCACTGTCACCTCGCAGCAAGAAGGTCGCCGGTTAGAGTTCCAGCTGGGTCAGTTGGCATTTCTGTGCGGAGTTTGCATGTTCTCCCCGTGTTGGCGTGGGTTTCCTCCAGGTGCTCCGGTTTCCCCCTCAGTCCAAACACATGCGCTATAGGGGAATTGAATAAACTAAATTGCCCGTGGTGTGTGTATGGATGTTTCCCAGTACTGGGTTGCAGTTGAAAGGGCATCTGCTGTGTAAAACACATGCCAGAATAATTGGTGGTTCATTCCACTGTGTTGACCCCTGATGAATAAAGGGACTAAGCTGAAGGAAAATGAATGAATGGCTTAATTTGGTCAAACTGATTAACCCCAAACTGCTTTGTAATTTCGGTGAAGCATTAAAGGGATAGTTCACCCCAAAATTAATATTTACACACTATTTACTCACGTGGAACCAAACTTTTATTGGTTTCCTTCTTCTATTGAACCCAAAATAAGCTATTTTGATGAAAGCTAAAAACCTGTAACCACAGACTTTTATATTAGGATAAACAAATACTATGGAAGTCGATGTTTACAGGTTTTTTCAGCATTTCTCAAAATATCTTCTTTAGAGTTCAACAGAAGAAGGTAAACGCTTAAAGGTTTAAAACAAGTAAACTGTAATAAAATAATGGCAGAATTTACATTTTTGAGTGAAATATCCTTTTAACTGTTGAAGTGTTAAAAAAAGAGCTAAAAACGTGTAACCACTGAGTTCCTAGTAGGAAAATCAAATATTATGGAAGTCAATGGTTGCAGGTTTTCAGCATTTCTCAAAATATCTTCTTTAGAGTTTAAAGGAAAACAGAAATTCATTAAGATATCAAACAAGTAAACAGGGATTTAAAGATGACAGAATTTTCATTTTTGAGTGAACTATCCCTTTAACTACTGTTGAGGTCAAAGCATGAGAACAATTAAAGACTCCGGAACACAAAAGGAGATATTTTGAAGAAAGCTGAAAACCTGTAACCATTGACTTTCATAGTAGGATAAACAAATGTTATGGAAGTCAATGGTTACAGGTTTTCAGCATTTCTCAAAATATCTCCTTTAGAGTTCAACAGAAGAAAAGAAACTCAATAAGGTTTCAAATAAGTAAATGGAGATTAAATGATGGCAGAATTTTCATTTTTTTAAGTGATTTATCCCTTTAACTACTGTTGGAGTGAATGCCTGAGAACAATTAAAGACTCCAGAACACAAAAGATGATATTTTAGATAGTTTGAAGAAAGCTAAAAACCTGTAACTATTGACTTTCATAAAAGGAAAAAAAACAAGTACTATAGAAGTCAATGGTTACAGGTTTTCAGCATTTCTCAAAATATCTCCTTTAGAGTTCAACAGAAGAAAAGAAACTCAATAAGGTTTCAAATAAGTAAATGGAGATTAAATGATGGCAGAATTTTCATTTTTTTAAGTGATTTATCCCTTTAACTACTGTTGGAGTGAATGCCTGAGAACAATTAAAGACTCCAGAACACAAAAGATGATATTTTAGATAGTTTGAAGAAAGCTAAAAACCTGTAACTATTGACTTTCATAAAAGGAAAAAAAACAAGTACTATAGAAGTCAATGGTTACAGGTTTTCATCATTTTTCTGAATATCTTCTTTAGGGTTCAACCAAGTAAATAGTGATTAAATTAAGGCAGAATTGTAATTTTTGAGTGAATTATCCCTTTAACTACTGTTGAAGTGAAAGCCTGAGAACAATTAAAGACTCAAGAACACAAAATTAGATAATTTGAAGAAAGTTGAAAACCTGTAACCATTGACTTCCTAGTAGGAAAAACAAACACTATGGAAATCAATGGTTACAGGTTTCCAGGATTTTTCCAAATATCTTCTTTAGAGTTCAAAGAAGGAAACGCATAAAGGTTTAAAACAAGTAAATGGAGATTAATTGGTGCCAAATTTTTTAATTTTTGAGTGAACTATCCCTTTAACTACTGTTAAAATGAAAGCCTAAGAACAATTAAAGACTGCAGAACACAAAAGGAGATATTTTGAAGAAAGCTAAAACGCGTAACCACTGACTTTCATAGTAGGATAAACAAATGCTATGAAAGTCAAAGGTTACAGGTTTTCAGCATTTCTCAAGATATCTTCTTTAGAGATCTACAGAAGAAAGGAAACTCAAAAAGGTTTCAAACAAGTAAATGGAGATTAAATGATGGCAGAATTTTCACTTTTGAGTGAACTAACCCTTTAACTACTGTTGAAGTGAAACATGAGAACAATGACAACAAAGACTCTAAAACACAAAAGAAGATATTTTGAAGAAATTTGAAAACCTGTAACCATTGACTTTCATAAAAGGAAAAAAACAAATACTATGGAAGTCAATGGGTACAGGTTTTCAGCATTCCTCAAAATATATCCTTTAGAGATCAACAGAGGAAAGGAAACTCAAAAAGGTTTCAAACAAGTAAATACTGATTAAATAGAACTAGAAAACTTTACTGTCCACACGTGTGGAAATTCGTTTTTGAAATTCACACAAAAGATGATATTTAAATTTTCAGCATTTTTCTAAATATCTTCTTTTATTAATATTAATTAATTTATATTAGTATATTAATTAATATTAATATATATATATTAATTAATGGCAGAATTTTCATTTTGAGTGAATTATCCCTTTAACTACTGTTGAAGTGAATGCCTGAGAACAATTAAAGACTCTAGAACACAAAAGGAGACATTTTGAAAAAAGTTGAAAACCTGTAAACCATTGACTTTCATAGTAGGATAAACAAATGCTATAGAAGTCAATGATTACAAGTTTTTATCTTTCTTTAAAATATCTACGTTTGAGTTCAACAGAAGAAGGAAACACATAAAGGTTTAAAACAAGTAAATGAAGATTAAATGATGACAGAATTTAGATTTTTGAGTGAACTAACCCTTTAACTAATGTTCAAGTGAAAGCATGAGATCAATTAAAGCATCCAGAACACAAAAGAAGATATTTTGAAGAAAGCTGAAACGTGTAACCATCGAGTTCCATAGTAGGATAAACAAATGTTATGGAAGTCAATGGCTACAGGTTTTCAGCATTTTTCAAAATATCTTCTTTTGAGTTCAACAGAAGAACGAAGCACATAAAGGTTTAAAACAAGTACATGGAGATTAATTGATGACAAATTTTTCATTTTGGGTGAACTACAGCATCCCTTTAACCACTGTTGAAGTGAAAGCCTGAGAACAAATCCGCTTTTTCGGTACCCAAACAAGACCAATATTTGGAAAGGTTGATATTTAGGGTGTTTTCATGTGTTTGTAAGAGGCTGTATTATCATATGTTTTTGTTTATATGACAAAACATGTCTTTTTGACTCAAGAAGGTCCATACTGACTCCAAAGGCAGATAATGATAAGATCAGGGCCTGTGTGGACTTAGGGGTTTTACGATGTGGTCACATGTTGATTGGTCAGTTTGAATGTCTCTGCATTTGGGCTTAAGTCACATGGTCAAGAAAGATACAAAATAGTTGGTAAAACGCTGCTCTGACTCTTTTCCTGGCCTGTCTTTTCCTGGCTGCTCTTTTCCTGGCCTCTCTTTTTCTGGCCTGTCTTTTCCTAATCTGCTTTCCTGCTCTGCTCCTCTCCTGCTCTGGAGTCTATCTTCTCTGACTCTACTGCAATCAGGCTAACTTCTGGGCCTGCTCCCTTTGTCTCTCTCTCCCTCCCCCTGTGTCTACCTCTGGTAACTTTAATTTTACATTTAAGCTGGGTACAATTAATATCATATGTTTTATCATTCCATATTTGATCATTTTATTCAGTTATTTTGTACAATAAATTTGTAACCATAGCAAGTTGTTGTCATTAAATCATTTCATTATCAAGTATTTTTATTTTATTTTAATTTTTTTTTAATTGTGGCTCAAACTCGCTCATTTTGAGGCGGGAACCGGCGGACGTGCAACAACGTTATTCATAAAGTAAACACAAAACAACAGTCTCCATCTGGAGCACCAACGCGGCACTCCACACTTGTAAACACTCGCTCCATTGGGCTCACGGGTCTCACCCACACTCCTCAGCACTACCAAGCCGGCCAATCACAGTGCTTGTGCTATGCGTCATTGCAACATGTAGTTAAATGTATTTACGTGTTATACATTATTATCAAGTATTTGTGAATTACTTTTGATTTAACATCAACACTTAATTGCTCCATATTAAAATACAATACAATCACATAATATCAACGCTCTCCCACATTTATAGCTATTAATAATGCCCTTATTACAGTTTTTGGTATAAGATTGCAGAAGAATGGTTTGACTAGAATGTACAGTTTTTACCATCAATACTGATAACTTTTTAGTCATTCGGCAGAACTACAGTTCGAACCGCTGTGGTTTAAAACCTATTCTTACATGTTTCAGTAGGTTTGATTTGAAATATATATATATACATGATAATGACATTCCTCAAAACAATACCTCTGAAATGACTGCCTGAATATGGTGTTTAAAAATAAACTACAACATCGTTTCTTTGATATAAAAAAAGCAATCCAAATCAATGCACCAAAAAAAAACCAACAACAAAAAACAAAGCAAAATCATAACTGGAAATGTATCAAATGTAGCAGTTTCTGATACAGTTACTGCAGTAGCTCTTTTGTCTCAATATGTTTTGTAATTGCTATTCTCTGTGCATTTCAAGAAGCCTTGACTGAATGAATATAGAGGCAAATCACTTAATGAGTGAGTCACAGAATCATTTATATGTCTCACCATGGTAACTCAGCACAAAGAAGCCACTTCCACTGAAGTCACTGTGGAACTTGATGAGGATCTGGTTGGATGTGCTGTAGACAGATTCCAGCGCTGTGTTTCCGCTGAACTGACCGATCTGAGGCGAACTCTGGTCCGGACCATCCCTGTAAAATACACAAGTGAACTCATCAATATGTGCACAGATACGCATCAGCATCACAAACTGCAGCTCTCAACCAGTGGTTAGCTTCCACCTAATATGATTTATAGTCTTAAAGGTTGCATGAAATTAAAAGAACGTTTGTTAGATGTTAGTATCAGTATTGTTAGTTTTAAGGATACGGCGGTGAAAATAAGTCGTGAACACGTGACCATTTTTCTCAGAAAACATATTTCTAAAGGTGCTGTTGACTTCCATATATGCGAAGAACAATAATAAATCTCGTAGCATTCTGTGGAAGGTGCTCTGGGAGAATGGGGTTAGAGGCGCTCTGTTAAGGACTGTCTCGTTCCTGTATGAACAGAGCAGGCTGGGATTAGAATCATCACCTCCAAGTCCGAGGCCATGGTACTCCATCAGAAAAAGGTGATTTGCCATCTCCAGGTTGGAGGAAAGTCCTTACCCCAGGTGGAAGAGTTCAAGTATCTTGGGCTTACAAGTATCTTACGAGTGAGGGAAGAATGGAACGTGAGATTGACAAGCGGATCGGTGCAGCAACAGCAGCAGTTATGCATTCGATGTACCGGTCCATTGTGGTGAAGAAGGAGCTTTACTAGATTCACTAGTCAATCTACATTCCTACTCTCACCTATGGTCATGAGCTTTGGGTCATGACTGAAAGGACAAGCAGCCGATATGAGTTTCCTTCGCAGGGTGGCAGGGCGCACCCGTATAGATAGGTTGAGGAGCTCTGAAACCCGTGAGGAGCTCGGAGTAGAGTCGCTGCTTCTCCACATCGAGAGAAGTCAGCTGAGGTGGCTCTGGCATCTGATGTAAAACTATGTATTTTTAAAATGGTAATTAGTCAACAACTGATATAAATACCGCCTCTAGCTCCGTTCCTACCCTGCAGTTATTGTATAGCTTATAGCAACACATTTATATACGAACGGTTGACTTAATTAAGGGAGGGGAGAGAAAACATGGAGGTATCAACTGTTAAGCCAATTCAACGTCAATTATCGGCAGTTCTCTGTCATTTTCTGTGTTAAACTCCCGTGAACAGCCGAATCACTGAAACTTTTACTGCAATTTACAGGACCGCTAACAGCCGAAAAAAGGGTTTTCATGCAGTGAATGATCCAAAACCCAGCTAAGGAAACTCTCAAATGCTTTCAGAGAAAATAAATCAAGCTGTAAAATGGCCCAGCCAATCACCTGACTTGAATCCAATAGAGAATACAGTAATTTACAGGGTCATTAACCACCAAAAATTAAGCTTTTTATGCAGTGAATGATCCAAAACACAGCTAAGGAAACTCTCAAATGCTTTCAGAGAAAATAAATCAAGCTGTAAAATGGCCCAGCCAATCACCTGACTTCAATCCAATAGAGAATACAGTCATTTACAGGGTCGTTAACCGCCAAAAATTAGGCTTTTCATGCAGTGAATGATCCAAAACACAGCTAAGGAAACTCTCAAATGCTTTCAGAGAGAGAAAATTTAAGCTGTAGAATGGCCCAGCCAATAACCTGATTTGAATCCAATAGAGAATACAGCAATTTACAGGGCCGTTAACTGCAAAAAATTAGGCTTTTCATGCAGTGAACGATCCAAAACACAGCTAAGGAAACTCTCAAACGCTTTCAGAGAAAATAAATCAAGCTGTAAAATGGCCCAGCCAATCACCTGACTTCAATCCAATAGAGAATACAGCAATTTACAGGGCCGTTAACTGCCGAAAATTAGGCTTTTCATACAGTGAACGATCCAAAACACAGCTAAGGAAACTCTCAAACGCTTTCAGAGAAAATAAATCAAGCTGTAAAATGGCCCAGCCAATCACCTGACTTCAATCCAATAGAGAATACAGTAATCTACAGGGCCGTTAACTGCCAAAAACGAGGCTTTTCATGCAGTGAGTGATCCAAAACACAGATAAGGAAACTCTCAAATGTTTTCAGAGAGAGAAAATTTAAGCTGTAGAATGGCCCAGCCAATAACCTGAACTGAATCCAATAGAGAATACAAATGAAAAATCAGATTTAATAGACAAGATCCACAGAACAATCAAGCTTTCAACACTCTGTCGAAGTCTGTGAAAATTACACCTGAGCAATTCATGTGACTTTTAGTTGATGCGTTTGAAAAAGTTATTTGGAGGACCAAGAAATATGTGCTCATGGATACATATAGCTGCATTTTAATTAAACAAATCAAGGAATTTAACTGAGTTAGAAACAAAGGGGGTGCTGATAATTTTAGAAGCACAAAACCCATCTGCAAACTAGCTTATATAAGACGCAAACGCTGCATATGCATGTTATAAGAGTCATTTTTCACTCTTTTCAGCTCAAACGCGCCTCTATTCTAGGAAAATGAAGCTTATTATACATTCCGCCTTGTTTACAAAACGGTTCAGTTAAAGTTGCTCTGTTACTGTGGGTGGCAAACAGAATTTATTTCAAAGATTTTCAGTTGATCGCAGCATGAGTAATTCATTAAATGATGACCAAAACTGTTATAAGTGGGCATAAAGTAAAGCAGCAAACGCAAATAAGCTTCTAGGGTTTCAGAGTTACACATTCAGTAAATTAAACATTTTTAAGACTCATCTTCACCATACTTTATCATTTAAATGAGCTTTTAACTCACTGAAATGCCACTTTCACCTATAGTGGCCCAGTAAAATAATGAGAGAGTAAATAAAGCACGTTCTTCATGCTTTAAGACTGATCTCTACTGCAGTACATCACCGAACGCAGCTTTATGAGCCATATTATCTGAAATGGGACTTTAAGCAAAAACAGCAATATCTCCTCTATTATTGACTGCAAGAAAAAGCGGGGAGCACATCTCTAAAGCAGTCTGCGTCTAGTAGTTTATTAAGCTGTCTTTCTGCTGCTTTTACATTAGGCTAGCCCAGCAGAAATGCATGAAGTCTTTGTTCTGTACATGAACGATAGAAGTGGACTAATGAACCAGAAGACACTGTTTTATCTAGGTCACATATGATGCATGAGATGGTCACTGGGAGCAGCACACTATGGAGAAACATTGAGGCATGTATGCCAGTTTTTGGGACAAACCGAAGCTCTAGAACATGCAACATCAATGCGATCTCAATTCCAGAATGCACAGAGTGAGTAGGAACAAAAAATGCAATAATAATGTAACCACTACGTGTGGTGAAAGTGCATTATTTAAAGCGATGGCGAGTGTAGGGTATGCAGAATCCATTAATAAATAAAAGCACCCTTTGGATTTATATTTTTTTTTGCTTAAAACAAGAGGGACGTCTGATATGGAAAGTGAACAGATGACATTAATTATTAGATTCATGGAGGGTTTCGTTCGATGCATTATTTCATGTCCCTCGCAAGCGTGTGTCAAAACGATGTGAAGGACAATTAGTCAAAAGCCTTTGCTCTTCCAAACAAACGACTGGCCTAAACTGACTCTGTAAGGACACAAACTCTGCTGTTATGCTCTCAGTTTCTCTCAGAAATCTGTCAGCCGACGAGGCAACACTTTACTACAAGGTGCGTTCATAAATCTGTCATAAATCTGTCATAAACATGATTGTCATGAAGCCATTATAAATGTCATGAATAATAATAATAATAATAATATATATATATATATAATGAATATATATTATGAATTTTATAACAGCATCATTAATATATACACTCACCGGCCACTTTATTAGGTATTCCTTACTTGTAGAGGGTTGGACCCCTTTTGCCTTCAGAACTGCTTTAATCCTTTGTGGCATTGATTCAACAAGGTACAGTATATATTGACATGATAGCATCACGCAGTTGCTACAGAATTGTCAGCTGCACATCCATGATGCGAAACTTCCGTTAAAAATATGCTCTATTTGATTGAGATCTGGTGACTGTGGAGGCCATTTGAGTACAGTGAACTCACCATCATGTTCAAGAAACCAGTCTGAGATGATTCGCACGTTATGACATGATGTGTTATCCTGCTGGAAGTAGCCATCAGAAGATGGGTACACTGTGGTCATAAAGGGATGGACATGGTCAGCAACAATACTCAGGTAGGCTGTGGCGTTGACATGATGCTCAGTTGGTACTAATGGGCCCAAAGTGTGCCAAGAAAATATCCCCCACACCATTACACCAACAACAGCAGCCTGAACCGTTGATACAAGGCAGAATGGATCCATGCTTTCATGTTGGCGACCCTACCATCCGAATGTTGCAGTAGAAATCGAGACTCATCAGACCAGGCAACATTTTTCCAATATTCTATTGTCTATTTTGGTGAGCCTGTGTGAATTGTAGCCTCAGTTTCCTGTTCTTAGCTGACAGGAGTGGCACCCGGTGTTGTCTTCTGCTGCTGTAGCCCATCTGCCTCAAGGTTGGACATGTTGTGTGTTCAGAGATGCTCTTCTGCAGACCTCGGTTGTAATGAGTGCTTATTTGAGTTACTGTTGCCTTTCTATCAGCTGGAACCAGTCTGGCCATTCTCCTCGGACCTCTGGCATCAACAAGGCATTTGCGCCTACAGAACTGCCGCTCACTGAATATTTCCTCTTTTTTTAACCATTCTCTGTAAACCCTAGAGATGGTTGTGGGTGAAAATCCCAATAGATCAGTAGTTTCTAAAATACTCAGACCAGCCCGTCTGGCACCAACAACCATGCCATGTTTAAAGTCTTGACCATGGCTGCATGCCCAAATGCACTGAGTAGTTGCCATGTGATTGGCTCATTAGACATTTGCATTAACAAGCATTTGGACAGGTGTACCTAACAACGTAGCCGGCGAGTGTATTTTTGTCCTCAACGACAGTGGAACAAGCTGAATTTGTCATCAAAATGTTATTAAATATTAATGACACTCTTAAAAATAATTTCACAGAATATTGACACTTTTAATGAGACATTTTAATGACAAATGCAGTGAAAAAGTGATCAGAAAAATATTCATGACACAATTATAATGCCTCATGACGATCATGTTTATGACAGATTTATGACAAGTTAAAGTTGTCTTAATAAAGGTAAATACCGGTTGTGATGTATTTATGTCAAGTTGTCATACGAAACAATGTCATCTTTGCATTTAAAATGACATAACTGAGCGAATGACATTTAATGACTGTTGTCATAAGCATGCAGAACTCATTCATGTGTCGTGTCTAGATTATTTGTCTTATGAACACTCCCTTCAAGGAAAGTTTTACCATAAACGTACCATAAACGTTAATAACTTTTCATGTTATGCCCCCCCAAAAAAGAAGAAAAAAGCATCATAATATACTTAGCAACTTTTTCCTAAGTCTAAAATCAGTTTTGTTTAATTATTCCTCGCATTCGTCCTGCTAAACCTCTAAATACACTTCTTCTTGTCTGAAGACACACTCCCTTTGGAGACTAAAGCACCAAAACAAATGGGTTTAATTTCCAAGAGGAGACCAAAACCAGTAGCTACAGAAAGCAAACAACACTGAAGTATGCCTAATTAGCAGATTCTTCTCTTGAAAGGTTAAAGAAACAAAACTCGCAATGGAATTTATGCAAAAACGATACAGAAATTCAGAACCAGAAACTTTGGAGCAAGATAATTAAGGCAAGTTTAAATGTTTTTATATCATTTATGAAAGAAAAAACTAATATTTATTAATCATTCATTCATTTTCCTTCAGCTTAGTGCCTTTAATCATCAGGGGTTGTCACAGCGGAATGAACCACCAACTATTTCAGCATATGTTTTACACAGTGGATGGCCTTTTAGCTGCAATCCAGTACTGGGGAACACCCATACACACTACGGCCAATTTAGCTTACCCAATTCCCCTATAGCGCATGTGCTTGGACTTGTGGAAACCAGAGCACACAGAGAAAACCCACGCCAATGCTGGGAGAACATGCAAACTCCACACAGAAATGTCAACTGGCCCAGCAGGGACTCAAACCAGCGACCTTCTTGCAGTGAGGCGACAGTGCTAACCACTGAGCCACCGTGTCACCCCTTTTTATTTATTATATTTAAAATATTTTATTATTTAAAATTTATATATTATAAATTATAATGTATTATTTATTATTTATTTATATATATATATATATCTATTTACACGCACGCACGCACGCACGCACGCACACACACACACACACACACACACACACACAGTATAAACAGCTTTTGTGTAAACACATGCTCTAAAAGTAATGCTATTTTTATAGTAATGAACAGTCAGTTCTGTTTCATGGATTTATGACTTTCTTTCTTCTGCTAAAAACAAACAAAGATATTTTGAAGAGAGCTGAAAACCTGTAACCACTGACTTCCATAGTATTTGTTTTTCCTGCTATGGAAGTCAATAGTTACAGGTTTCCAGCATTTTTGTGTTCAACAGAGGAAAGAATCTCTTGAAGGTTTTGAATAAGTTAAGGGCAAATAAATGATGACAGAATTTTGTATTTCTTTAATTATCTGATTATTACACAATATATTATTGTTTATTACACAATACATTATTTACAACTATTAAAATGTCAAAACAAGTCCATTCTTAAATTGCAGAGTGTTAATTTAAACATCAAAAATCTACAATCAGAGATAAATATCCCATAATGCAATTCATAACCGCAAATCTACAAGATGTAAGATAAGCCTTTGGTGTCTCCAGAATGTGTCTGTAAAGTTTCAGCTCAAAATACTCACCAGATTATTTATTATAGCCTCCAGAATCTGCTCATTTTTAATTTTTATGACTGAATATTTTTGTATCCTGTGCCTTTAAATGTAAATGAGCTGCTTATCCCTGCCCACCGTTCTGCTTCTCCTGCGTTACATTAGATAAACAGCAGTCAGTGATTCATCTAACAGACTCGGATGAATCTGAAATACAGCTAATTAGTTAAACAAACCAAGTAAGTTTATTTCATGTATTTGTGGTGGAGTTTATTCAAGCCTTTCTGTTATGATGAGCCACACAACTGCGCCATGCGGCCGTTGTCATTATAGCGGTTAAGTATTACATAGCGATTCTCTTTATTACAAACATGCTCTGTTTTTAAAACCTCTTAAATTTATAAAACTTTTAAAAATCCCAGAGACTTAAAACAGATATTTTAATCTCAGTGTGTATACATGTTCTCATAGAAACATGGCGCCGGTCGATCCATTCGGTGGGCGGGAAAACCGCACTCCTACATCTCGTTGCAGTGGGCCTCAAAATCACTGGGATTTGGATCCTATTTTGAACGTCAGGAAATCAAAAAAAGGCAATTGTTGTGTTTCTATCACCCCAATACACACAGTTCTGTTCAAACAGCTTCCAAAAGTTGATTTTTATCACAGGTGCCCTTTAATGAACATATTTTAAGTGTAAATAAATGCATTTAAGGGAACAACTCTATTTGGAAAGACATTTTAGCAGATCTTTTCAAGCTCAAACTGCGACTAAAGCAAGTTTAAAGTGTAAGAAGCATAACAGATCTCCTTTAAATCAGCACCTGTATCTAGTAAGCAATTCAGTGGCAGCAAACAAGACAAGCCAAAGTCAAACAAAGCTTCCATTTCAGTAACAAAACACCACATTAGGGAAGCCCAAAACAAAGCTGAATTTAATCCCTATAATTGTTTCCTGACTAGAAAACCTGAGCAAAGGCAATTTATATAACTGCTTTTTTTTTCAAGACACTGAGATGCCTAACCAAGCAAATGAGGTGACAGCAAGTCCTAAAATTGATTTTGGAGGA
>NC_079453.1:46820976-46825976 GCF_903798145.1 Danio aesculapii
TTCCAATGATCTTAACAAAGGGAGGCCCCAGTTAATGATTCACTGATTCAAATGATCAGATCAGAGTGACTCTCCAGTTAATGATTCACTGATTCAAATGATCAGATCAGAGTGAGTCTCCAGTTAATTATTTACAGATTCAAATGATCAGATCAGAGTGACTCTCCAGTTAATGATTTACTGATTCAAATGATCAGATCAGAGTGAGTCTCCGGTTAAAGATTCACTGATTTCAAACTTGAATAAGAATGAATCCAAAACTCTATGTCCTACCTTGGTATGTAATATGAAATCCGGGTTTATTCTGGGAATAGTCGCTGTGGAAGAAGAAGCTGGTTTCATGAGTGGTGCTGAAGAGCGACTCAGGAACCTGTGGTCCACTGAAGCGGTCGATCACTGTGCCAGTCTCACCGGGCCCGCTTCGGATCTCCAGGTAATCATGTATTGCCTCAGTGGAGAAGTTTAGAAACTGAACATGGATTCCTTTAATAACACACAGTACAGACAACAATAAGAGTACTTTCACATTACACTGTGATATACTGTACCGTCAAAACTTGTCTTGTTATTAATTCACTGATTCAAATGATCCGATACGAGTGAGTCTCTAATTAACGATTCACTGATTAAAATGATTAAATCAGAGTTTTTTTTACAGTTAATGATTCACTAATAATTCAAACGATCTTATCGGAGTCTTCAGTTAAACATTCAATAATTCAAATAATCCAGTCAAAAGTTGTCTAGTTAATGATTCACTGATTCAAATGAATGCATAATACACTGATGTGGCCTGCTTTGTTAGTTCGTTGGATCATTGGCTTTCTCACTACGACCGAATCTCAGACCAATTGTTTTAGTGCAGATCCGAGCACAATTGGGGGTTTCACATATGCCAAAACCCACTGAGCTAATGGGGGAAATGTGACAGGTTAATGATTCACTAGTTCAAATGATTTAATATGAGTAAGTCTCTAGTTAACGATTCACTGATTCAAATGATTCAATCAAAGTTTTCTAAAGTTTATGATTTACTAATTCAAATGATCCGATATGAGTCTTCGCTAAAGATTCAATAATTCAAATAATCCAATTAAAACTTGTCTAGTTAATGATTCACTGATTCAAATTGATCCTCAATACACTGTGATATAGCCTGCTTTGTTAGTTTGCTGGATCCTATTGCTTTCTCACTAAGACTAAACCACTCAAGAGTTTATTTTATTCGTGTCAAGACCACCTCATTCAGGCTATCTCAGACCGATTGTTTTGTATCAGAGCATGATTTCAGGTTTCACATATGCCCAAATGAACCAAGCTAAGGAGACAAATATGCCAGGTTAATGATTCACTGATTCAAATGATCCGATCAGAGTGAGTCTTCAGTTAAAGATTTAATCATTCAAATAATCCAGTCAAAATTGTCTAGTTATTGATTCACTGATTCAAATAATCTGATATGAGTGATTCTCCAGTAAACAATTCACTAATTCAAATGACTCAATCAGAGTGAGTCTCCAGTAAATGATTCACTAATTTAAATGATCCAATCGGAGTGAGTTTTCAGTTAATGATTCACTAATAAATCAAATGATCTGATCAGAGTCTTAATTCAAATAATCTAGTCAAAACTTGTCTAGTTAATGATTCACTGATTCAAATTGATCCATGATACACTGTGATATAGCCTGCTTTATTAGTCTGTTTGATCGTATTGCTTATTAACTAAAACCGAACCACTCTAAAGTTTGTTTCATCCGAGCCAAGGCCACCTCATTCAGGCCATCTCGGACTAATTGTTTTGGATCAGAGCGCGATTGCGGGTTTCACATATGCCCAAATGAACCAAGCTAAGGGGGCGAAGGCACCCGGTTCCCAAACAAACATCTAGGTGTGTGCACCCTAAGTGTCACTGATAAAATGTCTGATTCTCTAGCTCATTTCTGCAGGTTAATGACATGCATGTACCAAAGCCAATGGGGAGGGTGATGGTCCAGGTGCAATCCAGACCACTCGGGTAGTTGCCAGGAAAACCAGGGCTCAGAATCACTCCGCTAACCTCCGTCATGGCCCCACCACACTGAGCTGTAAATACACAGATAAAGATTCATTATGTAAACTTATAAAATCTACCATCATCCAACACTTTAAATGTTTTAAATATTTATTTAACATTTGACTGTTTTGCAATAAACTTCATTTAAAAAAAAAAAAATGTTTTTACAAATATGATATTTGGTAACATTTTCAGTTCAGCCTAAATTAATTACTGCATAAATATCAGGCATTGAAAATTAATATTGTTAAATGCATTAATAAATTCATTCATTTTCTTTTTGGCTTAGTCCCTTTATTGATCAGGGGTTGCCACAGTGGAATGATCTATCTATCTATCTATCTGTCTATCTGTCTGTCTGTCTGTCTGTCTGTCTGTCTGTCTATCTATCTATCTATCTATCTATCTATCTGTGTATCTGTCTGTCTGTTTATCCATCCATCCATCCATCCATCCATCCATCTATCTATATATATATATATAAGCGACCGTCTTGCTGTGAGGCGTCAATAAATTAATAAATTATTTTTTAAATTAATAACTATACATAGAAATAAATGTAAAATATTTGAATAAATTTTAGTGAATATTTCTTCTGTTTTCATTGTTACAAAAACTGCAGAAAATAGCCGTTTTTTTGTTTGTTTTAGTTTTAGCAATAATATAAAGATATTTATATTCATCAAGATATCCATCCATGGCCTATTGCTGACTAATTTCATTGGCTGATACTGCTATGTCGATCGCGTCAGCCCCAACTTCATCCACGCTCTCTGTCAAGCGTTGACGCTAAAGCCCTGTGTAAATGGAGCGTTAAAGGTGCAGTAGGTGATCTGCCTAAATGCTAACCAGTTAGCTTTATATCTTTCATATACAATCCCTCCTCTGTCGTCCAAAGCCACACCTCCTGAAATCATGAATGCACGTACATTAAAGATGACAGAGACCCACTTGATCATGTCATTCACCAGTTAGTAAACTTTAAAGTACTTTATAATACTGCAATTCCCAATAAAAAACTGTATTATGTCAAGCACACTTTCAGTTGCGTAGCAAGCAAAACCTGTCATAATGAGCAATATTTCAATTATGCAAGGATGGCTGGTCTCACTCTCCTACACACTTTGTCCTAAAGCTACTACTGTATGCTTAGTGGTTGGCCGGCGGCTTGCAGGAATTACACTTATTACTAAGCCATACTTGCATGCTATTTCAGACCGAGTATTCAGAGTAACATGGTTAACAATATAGGGAGCTGTCATTGCTGTCATTGTTACAGGCAGTCATTGTTCAAAAATTAACCAATATGAATATAAAACCAACTTTACCACCTCAGTGGTAAGTTCTACTTACTTATGCTATTTACTGATGTTTACTGAATCATTTGTGACGTTAGTGAACGGATGCACAGTTGTTCAAATCTACATTTGCCTTCAGACAGTTTGGGCTACTCATCAGAATTCTGGGAATTATCAACACAATCTCACGGCAATTCGTAACTTTTTGATTTAGTGGCTAATTCGTATGAATTCGTACAACCTAATTCGTACATTTTCGTACGATTTGCTCATCCCCCAATGACGGTTGGGTTTAGGGATGGGGTTAGGTGCCACGCCTCCTTTTTAAAATCGTACAATTTCGTACGACTGAACTCGTACAAATTCGTACGAATTAGCCACTAAACTGACAAAACGTGAAATACTTACGTTTTGTCGTGAGATCAGGCTGGAATTATCGGCCTGACAATATTTGATTGGATGAAAATTATTTAGTTTTATGCCTTACGCAGAATATAAAAATACATATAAACACATTTAGATCATTTACTTTAATCATCATTATTGGAATGTGAAGAGACTTTCAACTAGCACAACAACAAATGTTTCTGAAGACAATCACCTACTGCACTTTTAATGTAAATAAAAAGTAGCCATGCAATAATAATCAGATTAAGCACATAATTATTTGCATAGACTATTACATACACTATTTATTTTAGCCTTTATTTTAATTACACTTAAACTGGATTAGAGCTAAAGATAAAGTAAAGGAGTATAGAGCAAGCTACAAATACACACTGGATTACACAGAAACGTTGATCAGAAGTCTACAGTATGTGCTTGGCAGAAAAATAAAAGCTATTGTGTCTTTTAAGAGATGAGGAACATGATAAAAGCAGCAACACGTCTGGGGACTTAGGCCGTGCTTGCAACAGTAATATGGAGATCACAGATACTAGTCATGGATGGGAGGTCTGGATTTGGCACCAGAGACGCTGGACAATGTTTGTGCATAAATCAGTAGGAGAAACTTGTTCAAACTTGTTTCAAACAGGAGGCAAAGGGATTTGGGCAGGTCAAGGGGCAGCAAACTCAAACATGAGCCAAAGCTGTATGAAAGATGAACAAGGTGCCCTTGATCAGTGACAGACTGATCTGTTTGGGGAAAAAGACACAAACCTGATCTATTAGGAAAGCACAGGATGGAGGACTTAGTGAAAGTGAGGGAGATTTTCTATCTGCACTGACAAAAATATATTTTAATCGACAGTTTCTGTATTTTGATAAAGTTTTTTTTCATATATATTTGCTTTTGAATTGAATCCATCCATCCCCGCAAGTTCCACCTATCCACCCATCCATCCATCTATCGTTCCATCCACTCATCCATCCATTGTTTCATCCATCCATTGTTTCATCCATCCATCTATCCAACTATCTATCTAACCAACTATCTATCTATCCAACTATCCAACTATCCAACTATCTATCTATCTATCTATCTATCTATCTATCTATCTATCTATCTATCTATCTATCTATCTATCTATCTATCTATCTATCTATCTATCTATCTACTCATTCATCCGTCCGTCTGTCTGTCTGTCTGTCTGTCTGTCTGTCTATCTATCTATCTACTCATTCATCCGTCTATCTATCTATCT
>NC_079453.1:46835976-46843476 GCF_903798145.1 Danio aesculapii
TTTTTTGGTGATGTTAGTTTTTGTGTAATACATTCTTCAGTGAATTTATTTAGTCATGTTTTAATAAAAACATATTCATGTTTTCAGTGTTTTGAGGGATATTTAGTGTATTCTGACCTACAGTAACCTCTGATTAGCTATTTGAAAGGCTACTGTAGCTCCCATTATACAAATTATGCATCTAATTTGACTTTACTTTTAGGCTATATAAAGAAACAAACACCAATTTTACGAGATATGTGTGATGTGAACACTTACGATCTTCAACAGTGCTTTAGATCTGCCGCATTCAGACAGTCGAATGAATGTTTTGTCACATAGACTGGTGCGATTATGCATTTCCAATGGTTTGAACTGTTATAGGGGAGGTCAAATGTATATTCATATTATGTTTTATTTTATTTAATAATTTTAGCATTTAAGATACAGATCAATAAAACTATTTCTCACTAATAAAGGGCCGACTCCCCCATACATCTTGTTTTGATGTACTTCAGGGGGATCAACTGTTAATTAGGAGGGTTTATCCCCCTGTAATTTGCACCCTCCATATGTATGTTTGCAGGTTAGTCTTATGATATCCTTCAACAATAAACATAGCAGTTGATATTTCTACACATTTATCTCAATGTTTAGCATATGCAAATACCGTCTCAAAAACAACAATTCCATTTGCTTTTGTGCTCATTCGCAAGGCCATGTTGACCATTAAGTTTTGTTTATTGACTTTTGGCCCTGTTGGCCTTCCATACACAACCCACTGAGCCATCGGGCCTCAGAAATGACAAGCTGTTAGCATCAGTCCATTTTCCTCTGTGTACAAACAAATGAAGTGCTGAGCGGTGAGGTGCAGTGCCCATTAGATGTGCTGCCAGACATAGCAATTAATTAGCTAGCCAAAAACAGCAAGATGTGCCGTCTCCAAGTTTGCTGGCTCGAAGAATTACAAACGATTGACTTTCTTCAAGGTGCAACTCAATTAGTGATATCAGGTTCGAGGCGAGGAATCTCTTATGTTTTCATTTGAATTTAATTCTTGTACAGACTGAGAGCAAAGATCGTTTGGTTTGAAAGGACTAATGAAATGTACTGCTAATGCAATATCCTGCTAATCTAATTAAAATCTGATTTATAATGTTCTGCTTGAGAATGCTTGATACTGACTGGCCAATCATGACATTGATGTATTTCTGAATAATGACAACATAAATATATATGGAACGAAGGCCAGCTAGCGAAGTGCTATGAAGGTAAACCTCACTCCTCTGACCTCTAAAGGTGCCTTAGCAACAGATTCTAGAGGCCATGGTCTTTAGCCTTCTTGTTAGAGCAACCAACTCCCATAAAAATAATTGCCAATTCAATCCCAACCCAGACCCGGTTGGGCGCAGTAGGACCGGTAGGTTACATGTGGGGGCTCGTCCGGGATAGGAGTGAGGTTTACAGAGAGAGTGGTGGATGAGTGTAACTGAGGCCATCTAGCGAAGTGCTGTGCATGTAAACCTCACTCTTCTGACCTCTAAAGGTGCTCTAGCGACAGACACTAGAGGCCATAGTCTCTAGCCTCTGTGTTAGAGCAACCGACTCCCATACCATGAATCACTGGTTCGATCCCAGCTTAGACCGGGTTGGGTGCAATAGGACCGGTGGATTACATGTGGGGGCTCGTCCGGGATGGGAGTGAGGTTTAGGTGTGGTGATTGTAATGGAGGCCAGCTAGCGAAGTGCTACACTCCTCTGACCTCTAAAAAGGTGCTCTAGTAACAGACGCTTGAGGCCATAGCCTTTAGCCTCCTTGTTAGAGCAACCGACTCCCATACAATGAATCACCGGCTTGAAACCAGCTCAGAGTGGGTTGGGTGCAGTAGGTTAATGGGTTGCACACACGATTAGTTACGATTAATTGCATCCGAGATAAAATTTTGTATTTACATAATATATGCAAATGTACGTATATACAGCACGTATAAATAGACACACATGCTGTACATAAAATACAAAAATATATAAATTAAATATAATTCCATATATAATTTTAGATAATTTGTATTATATAAATATATTTATATATATAAACTCAATCAAATATTTAATACAATATAGTCATACATACAGTTGAAGTCAGAATTATTAGCCCCCCCCCCCCTCTTTTATTTATTTTTAAATATTTCTTTAATGATGTTTAACAGAGCAAATTTTCACAGTATGTCTGATAATATTTTGTCTTCCGAAGAAAGTCTGATTTGTTTTATTTCTGCTAGAATAAAAGCAGTTTTTAATTTTTTAAAAACTATTTTAAGGTCAATATTATTAGCCCCTTTAAGCTATATATTTTTTCGATAGTCTACAGAACAAACCATCATTTAATATAATAATATTTAATATGATAATATAAATCAGTTATTAGAAATGAGTTATTAAAACTATTATGATTAGAAATGTGTTAAAAAAAAACTCTCCGTTAAACAGAAATTGGGGATAAAATAAACAGGGGGAGCTAATAATTCAGGGGGGCTAATAATTCTGACTTCAACTGTATATTTACATACACAAAAATATACACAGTGCACACAAATATATTTTGTAACTATGAACTAAAAATTTAGATAAATTATTAAAAATATATTTATAATTATATAATTAAAAAAAAATAATTAACCAACTCGTGTACAGACATGCATAAGCAGTACATACTGTAATGAGTTGGGTACTTTTAGTAAAAGGAAAACTTGTTCAGTCTAGAGATTTCAGTCTATAAAACATGACAGTGAATCTTTTTATTCTATTATCCGAAAGCTCACCTGAATAGCTGCCCAGTCTGGGTGCATTGTTGTCTGCGCCGTCGTAGAAGTCCAGGGAATCCCAGTTGTGTTCAGTGGCAAAACTCACAACTTGGATCTGATTAACAGAGAAAACAAGAAAATGAGCAAAAAGCAGCAGAACAACAGCAGAAAGACAGACACATTAATCAGAATCAGAATGAGCTTTATTTGCCAAGTGTGCGCAAACACCTAAGCATTTTTGATTCTGATTACACACACACATATCAACACAAAAGAAATGAAGGGATATTAAAATAAGTGGAAAAATAAAGTAAACAATAACATAATAATAATACACATATAACGTATACATACATTAAACATATACATATATATAGAGAGAGATTATTGCAATATGCAAATTGTTTACTGTTTTAACTACATAAACAAAAAATATACATTATATATACACATATTTACAATATACAGTATATATATATTTACAAATACAGATATGGCTACTGAGAATGCGTGAGTGAATTAAGAAATAAAGAAATATCCCACGTCTCCGCAGTAAACTGCAGTAAAGCAGAACATGGTCTAACCAAGTGGCAACCTCCCGCTCTCCATCGGGAAGCCAATACGGAAGTAACTGAAACTGCAATTCATCAAAATTCCGCTAGTCCTGGCTCCATAATAGAGCAAATTGCAATTGAGCCCACTGTTAGAATGGCCAATTTTACAGCAGAAAAAAAGGTGTTTACAGCCTGGTACAAAGAACGATTTTGGTTCATATAGCTATTATTACCCTCCATGACAACTGTGAGGGGGTGAATTTTTTTATAACTCATCCATTTCCTTTATATTAGGTTATATTAGGTTTGCATAATTAAGGGCGTGGCCACTTGAGTGACAGCTAGGTCTTGCTGGTCGCCGTCACTTCACCTCAGCTGAATCCGGCAGATTAGCCACTGATCTCAGCATATTTATTGTATGTTTGTGTTGTTTTATGTGGCTTTACACAGTCAGCTGCCTTTTGGACTTATTTCTTACAATTATCAGATGATATGGGATGCTGTGTGCATTTAATTGTGCTCACAAACCATTCATGTGGTCTCCGTTTCCCATGTGAGTAAAGTTATATACTTGTATACCATCTCTATAAATGTATTTGTTTTATTCAAGGTCATTTATCATTAGTATTTTTCTTTAGACCCGTAAAGCACTCCAGAATGTGACAGATTGATTAGCTGTAGGCTCTAGAACAGTCCTCTGAAGCGTTATCATACAGTGTTATGCTGGATTTCATCAATAGTCTTGGATTTACTAACACAGACTATATTTGAAGTGTTTGGAAGTAATTTGCGTTTTCCTCCTGTAGAAAAACATCATAAGAACAATGCTTAGTGGCTCACTGTATTACTACAGTGTTTTTAAAAGTCTAAACACTTTATTGATATAGTGTACAGCCAAGCACATGTGGTCAGAACACAAACGAGCCGCAGGTAATAAAGTATCAAGCATCAAGCGTTTCTCCTAAAGTAAAGTCTGTCTGCCAGGTCTAAGCAAAGTGCTAGCAGGTGTCTGTATCTCCGCTCACTCTCCGCCTCTTTCCCCTGGTTGGTATCCCGCCGTGGGTGCGATAACACGCGAACAAAATGGCGATGGTTGGCCGCGCCTACTTGTAGCTTCATTTGCACTCTTCAGAAACCTATGGGTGACGTCACGGATACTATGTCCATATATTTTACAGTCTATGGGTCTAACACAAGAAATACATGGCCAGCAGGAGGCAGTTATATACTGTAGTAGCCAGAGCACGTGAGCTAAGCGGTGTGAAAGCGGCCTCTTTTCTTTCAGTACAGTTTTTTAATAAGAATTTAATAGGCCTAAGTTATCAACTGTATATTTTTTAGCCCATTTGTTTAGGCAGCTGTGTGTGTTATCTTATACTACATAGTTAAACTGACTATTAGCCTATTTTAAACAAGGAGCTCTGAACATAACTCGAATTATGCTTCCACGACCACGTCTTATTAATGCATACCCTTGTTTTAATTAAAGTTGTACTTTAATAATTGATTATGAAATGGAATAATTCATTCCTGGAATAGTCCTATATATGAAACTAAAGAAATACCGTAAAAAATAATGAATGGCATTTAAGCCTGCATGAACAACAGAACACATACAGGTACGAAATTCAAATCGAATAGACTCTAAAAATAATTTTTAATTGAAGTCATAATATGTATGGCTTAAAGAGAACTATTCTAAACACCTGCCGTTAATTTGTCTGCATGTCATCTCTGTAACAACAGACATGAGGAGCGTGTGTAGCCTAAGGCTGGGGAATGCGCCATTTAAAAAAGCATATAGCATGTACAACCAACAAACCAACTTATTTTCATTTAGAAAATTAAATTTATTTATAATAGTTCTTATAAAAGATGCGTTTTTTAAAATTCGCACCAAAACTGAGGCGTTAATTTTAGAAACTATAAAACATCTATGCAAATTAGGCTAATGCAATACTGTATGTAAAAAAAAAAACTAAATTATTATATACTATAGGAGCCTATAGGCTATAAGTCAATATATTGCCTTGTTGTTTCTTCACATGCAGCGCGCACATTGGACCGCGAGTGACCGAGACAGCGAAAAAAGACAGAACAGAAAGTCTAAGTTAAAACAAAATGCTTAAGTCATAATCTTTAAATAATGACTCCTTGAGATTTGTGATTATTAACAATTATAGTGAGCTACATGTACGACTCTGACACAGACCAAGCAGAGAGTACAAAATCATATGTGTCTTTGTACAGTTTTACAGCCAACTGTGTGCTAGTTTCAAGTGCCGAGCTTGTGCACAGAAACTAATAACCACGCACACTGAATTAACTTTGACTGAGGCACCGGATGCGCCGCTTGAAGCCGCGACACGGCACACCAGACACTCTCTGTGGCGAACCAGAAACATGAAGTGTGCCGAATCGTCGCGCCATGCATTTTTGAATTCTAAATGTAGGTTTCTGCAGCGGTCCGCGGCGTCCAGCCATCGACTTGAGTGTACCCTGATAGAAACCGATGTTTAGAAGTCTAAAACGCATGCTAGTTAAGATCACAGGGAGCTTCTGTGATTGCGAGAAATGCAAACGGCTGAAGTATAAGGTAGACTCAATGAGAAGTACACATGTTTGCAAACCTACCTAAAGATACAACCAATAATTCAGATTATGGCCCGTTTCCACTGAGTGGTACGGTACGGTTCGGTTTGGTTTGGTACGCTTTTATGGCCGTTTCCACTGTCAAAAAGCGTACCGAACCGTACCGCACCACTTTTTCGGCACCCTTTCGAAAGGGTACCAAACACCAAAAGGCGGAGCCACACGCGCAGCTGAACGCTATTGGTTTACAGAGATACGTCATTCGCTTACGCAACAAGCCAGAATGAAAACAAAAAACCCGCCATGTTTGAAAAACACAGCGAGAGATTTTAGCGGAATTATAAATACATATAATAACGAGCCATGGTCGATCTGGGCTCAAACAAACCTTGTCGTCGTCTTGATAAACAGCCACAAATCCAAGAAGAAGAGCAGATTTACCCTGTGCCCGTAGTTTTTTACGAGCCAGTCTGAGGCGCGAGCGGTTTCGCTTTCTTGCTAGCGCTCGCCGCGCGTCTAACATTATATCTGAAATAACAAACTTCTTGAGCTGATGATAATAACCTGCGCTTGATTATTGACGTGCTTTTGAAACCCGATCCTGTCAGACACTGACAAACGCGAGAGTGAAGCGTGAAGAAACAAAGGAGAAGCTGGAAAAAAGGAGCACATTAAATACGGGCGAAATGTCTACTTTATGTAGTTCTTCTGTAGTTGGGAACATATGGGAGACTGTAAGGGTCTGTATGTGTTTATATATGTTCATTTATTTAGTTATTTAATATAATTACAGACGTTACAGTAGGCTGTTTCACACTGTCTTTGATTTGCAGTTATAATCAACTCATGTTCATTGAAAAGTTAGTAATAAACATTTCTACACAAGTATTTATGTGTATGAAGCATCTGTGTTGTAAGAAGTGCTTCTCATATGATATGTAAGTGACCCGTACAGCTTTATTGTAGACATTTTCTCGAGCGAGAATGACGTCGACTGAAACTTTCTGTCATACACCACGCCCACCAAAAGGGTACCCTTGTTAGTGGAAACGCAAGCCTAATAAAGGTGACCCGTACCAAACCGAACCGTACCGTACCGTACCAGTCAGTGGAAACGAGCCATTAGAGCGATAATGTGGAGAATATAGCTCTTGTGTTGAGCCCAATGAGCCTTGCATCTAAAATAGAGAATGTTCCTTTAGTGATATCGCTTCGACCAACGCTGAAAATGGCGGACGTGAATCAACAAACTGAGGATATGATGACGCGCCTGTCAATCAATATTGGTGGGCGGGGGGACCGCTCTCCTACGTAAAGTTGCGGTCGATTTGAAAACCGCTCCAATTGGTCCACCGTTTTTATGTTGTTAAATTGAAAAAAAAGCACTGGGTGTGTTTATATCACCCCAATATGACGGTCTATACACCATACATGCACATATGTCTGTCCAAACATAGATTTTTTACCATAGGTGCCCTTTAAAAGATCCAGGATCTGCCAAATCATTTTAGATCATTTAAGCGAGGTACGAAGAACGGACCCCAGGACACCACCTCACTGAATGTAATGAA
>NC_079453.1:46848476-46850976 GCF_903798145.1 Danio aesculapii
TCACTTTCGCCAATTAGTGAAGTTTTTTTCCCTCTCCGCTGTCGCCACTGGCTTGCATGGTTCAGGATCTGTAGAGCTGCGCATCGTTGGATTTGCTCTTCAATATTTGGACTCTCAGTAGTGATTATTAAACCACACTGAACTGAGCTAAACTGAACTGAACTTAAACACTACAAACTGAACTACACTGTTCCTATTTACTGTGACCTTTTATGTGAAGCTGCTTTGACACAATCTACATTGTATAAGCGCTATACAAATAAAGGTGAATTGAATTGAATACACTTTGTTTTAATATAATCAGCATAAAACTTAAAGCTAGAGCGTGAGCACAATATGATCTCACAGAAATGTGTAACTTTTTGATTTAGTGGCTAATTCATATGAATTCATACAATCTCATTTATACAATTTAGTACGATTTGATTGATTGATTGATTTTATTTGACAATTCTAACAAAAATATACAAACAAGTCCAGTTAGACCAATTTAATACATTATTTCAAAACCTGTCGAGAATAAAGTACGCAAAAAAGCCACAGGCTTATTTCCATTGTGGTCCTCGATATTCTTTAAAAATGAAGGAGCAAATCATAAATGGAGTGCAAACATCATCAGCTCAGCAACTCAGCACAATAAAATCCTCAACGTCAACTGTAAAACAACCACGTTTTAATTTCCCTTTTTAAAACACTCTCAATTTGAATCTCTTTAAAAATCACGGGCAAAACATTCCAAGCAGCAGAGCTCGTACACAAAAAAGAATTTCTACCGGATTCACTCTTAAATCTATATGGATAAATATCCCTGCTACACGCTCTTGTAGAATGACAATGTACCTCACTAACTAAAACCTTATAATTAAGAAAATATTTTGGGACCATTTTCTTTAAAATCTTAAAAACCATCACTAATTTTAAAAACTTTACCCTATTCTCAACTTTTAAAAAATGACTTTGGCTATAATGTTCATTATTTAAATGTGTCAGTGGAGTTACTTTCCTAACAATTCTACACTACTTATTTTGGGCCGTCTGCAATTTATTTTTCATTTTTTTAGAACTACCGCTGTACCAAAAAGCTGCTTATGAGCTGCTTATGATTTGCTTATGATAGTTGGGTTTAGGGGTGTGGGTGCCACAGCTTCTTTTTTATATCGTACATTTTCGTACAACTGAACTCGTACGAATTAGCCACAAAACTGTGAGAACACCTCAGTGTGGTATGGCAGGGCATAGATTTAGTCTTTCACTCTGAGAAGGCTGTTAAACTGTTGCTGATTGAGGATTCTTTATCGCAGGGGTTCTCAACCTTTATCCACTTCGGGGCCTACTTCTTTCTCTGATCAATACAATTTTTGTAGGCCCACCTGTCTAACATTTTCTCTAAAATATTTGTATGAAATGGTCATTTAAACCTTTATTTATTTTATATATATATATATATATATATATATATATATATATATATATATATATATATATATATATATATAAATAAATAAATAAAAATAAATATATAAATAAATAAAAAATAAAAAATTATAATAAATAAATAAATAAAAATAAATATATAAATAAATAAAAAATAAAAAATTATAATAAATAAATAAATAATAAATAAATAAATAAAATAAAAAAATAAAAAATAAATATATAAATAAAATAAATAAAAAAAAAAAAAAAAAAAAAATATATATATATATATATATATATATATATATATATATATATATATATATATATATATATATATATATATATATACATTTTTTTTTAATTACATACACAGATTCAAAGAGAACCACAGGTCAGCAGGAAGATTGTAAAAGAACAGATTCTGCTTTAAACTGAACTGATTGAATATCTACTATTAAATATGTACTTGAGCATTTTTCTCAGGTTTCTGTGTGTACTTTCAGTCATTTCACTTTTATGGTGACGACTGGTACTTTTCATTGTGTTGTTCAAGTGAAATACTGAACATAAACAAAGGAGCCTGAGAAAAAATGTTTATTTTAGAGGAAGATTTCAGACGGCACTTTAATGCACCTAAACTCTTGTATTTACATATAAATTCAAACGATGTGTTAAAAAAAATTACATCTGACAACATATTCAACTGATTCTAATATTTTGTAAGACATACTTGATTTTTTAAATTACAATTATGATTTATCCTTACACTTACATTGGGGTGTAATTGTATTGCACCATAAACAAAATAAAAATTTAGTTAAAATAGTACCGGGGCGTCACGGTGGCTCAGTGGTTAGCACTGTCGCCTTACAGCAAGAAGGTCGCAGGTTCGAGCCCCGGCTGGCTCAGTTGGCATTTCTGTGTTGAGTTAATATGTTCTCTCCGTGTTGGTGTGGGTTTCCTCCGAGTGCTCGGGTTTCTCCCACAGTCCAAACACATGAGTTATAGGTGGATTGAATAAACTAAATTGACGGTAGTGTATGAGTGTGTGTGTGAATGTCAGAGTGTTTGGGTGTTTCCC
>NC_079453.1:46855976-46883476 GCF_903798145.1 Danio aesculapii
ATGGTCTAGGACATCAATACATTACAGATATGCTCACTGAATACAAACAGATCAATCAGATCTTTAGGATCAAATAAATGAATGTCAAAGAGTTCAGTCAAAGCAGGGTGAATCCGCCTTCAGCTACAACACCCCTCTCTTCTGGAATCAGCTTCCAGAAATGATCAGATGTGCTCCAACATTAAGCTGCGGTCACACTGGGCTTTTCCTCCCATAGACTTCCATTCATACGCACGCGAATGCGTCAGACCGGAAATGCAGGGTCATGCGTCAAGTTTTGCATGTCACTGCGGTGCAAAGTTCAAACTTGGGGAACTCTGACCTGCGAAATGCATCACTTGACTGCGTGAGACCAATCGAGGATCAAAACAGGACCTCTCTGGTCAGAAATTTTAAAAATGGAGCAATCGCTAGCTTTTATAAATGTCTAATCATCTTGTTTAATCCCGCCCCTTTTAGCAGCGCCGCACAACCGAATTTCGCACACTCAAACTCTGGTGTGACCGCAGCTTTAGGCACATTCAAATCAAGACTGAAAACACATCTGTTTAGCTGTGCCTTTACTGAATGAACACTGTGCTACATCCCACAGATCGCACATTCTGTCTTTCTCTTCTTTTTCGTTCTTTGATATCCTGTTTTAACACATTTTAATCTGCTTTTAATCGTTTTTATTCTTTTTATTGTCTTGTTTCTTTTATTCTTGTTTATGTAAAGCCCTTTGAATAACCATTGTGTATAAAAATGTGTTATATAAATAAACCTGCCTTGCCTCATACTCATGCCAAAGCGGATTTTTTCAAACAAGTGTTAATTTTCAGTCTTTTTTAAGCTTTTACTGTTAATTAAATGTCCTTGACTGTAACTCAATGCTTTGAGATGGATTAACAGCGGAATTTTTTGTATAAAAAATATAAAAATAAATAACATGTATCTGTTAGAGTGTGACCTTTATTCGATGTGCACATCTTTGGTTGTTTTGGGAACTATCTTACACAGTAAGTGGAACAAACACCACTTGAAAATGTCAGGCCTTGACCTGATAACAAAACCTGAACTTGACCGTATTCCTCTGCCGGTAACATTGCAGATATCTTTTAAAATGCCAAATTACATCATCTCTCAAACACAAATACAAACGAGCGTCTTGAATGTAAAATTAAATAATCATTCTAAGAGTGAAACATTTAATTCAGTAGTTGAACTGGAAATGACTTGTTGTAGTTTGGTTGACTCTTATACTAAAATAATGATGTAAAATAAAGGTGGGAAAGGGTTAAAACAAGTTATCTGACTTGTCTGAGAACATTTCAAGGTCTTGTGTGGCTTTTTAAAGATGCAAGAACAATGCAAATTTCATTTAAAGATTTGAAATATTTGAGGTACGCAGCGTGTCTGCTAATAAACTGCAACAGTAATAGCTGAGATTATAATTTGATTAGAGAAAGGCAAGTTAATTAAAATCTATTCAAAAAAAGGGAATAAAAACAAATAGACACATTTTACAGCAACAGCAGTTGAGTTGTACCATTTTTAAATCCATTCAGCTGATCTCCAGGTCTGGCAGGAGAGCTTTTAGCTTAGCTTAGCATAGGTTATTGATTCGGATTAGACGGTTAGCATCTTTTCCAAAAAATGAGTAAAACGTTTTAATAATATTCCTATTTAATGCTTGACTCATTGCAAGCTTTAAATATTAATGCACCTACTGCAGCCATGGTACAGCGGCAAAGTTCCTTGATTATTACGCCAGAATGAAAGTATAGGTCTAGTAGCCATGTCAATCTAGAAAATAGCAACTTTTCATTTTCATTCCTACATGATGTAAAAAGAGCAGAGTCAAGCTGTAAATCGGAAAATGATCTCAACTCTTTGGTAATGTTTTGAGCGAGATGCTAATGGTCTAATCTGATTCAATGATCTATGCTAAGCTAAGCTAAAAGTGCTCCTGCCAGACCCGGAGATCAGCTGAATGGATTATCCCTGTGGAAGTTGTAAAATGAGTGTGTTGCTATACGATTCATTCAGCTGATCTCCAAGTCTATAGAAGGAGAGCTTTTAGCTTAGCATAGATCATTAAATCGGATTAGACCGTTAGCATCTTGCCCAAAAAAATGAAGTTTTAATATTATACCTATTTAACGCTTGATTCATTGCATGCTTTTAATATTATGCACCTACTGCAGCCATGGTACAGCAGCCATGGTACAGCAGTTCCTTGATTATTACGCCAGAATGAAAGTATAGTTCCCCTTCGGATGGGGAACTCCAATGCTATGTGGAAACTTCCACTATGGGGATTTCGTCAGAATCCAATCATCTGAAAGAGTATAAAAACGGGCCAATGAAATGCCAATGAGTTGGCAGCGTCAGCGTGCACAGCTGGCGTCAATGACAATCAGTCATGCTATAAAGACGCAGCCAGTGCCATGCTCGACATCCTTTCGCTTTCAGAGCCTTTCACGAAGCTTCTGAGAGAGTCTTTGAGGGTATCTCCAACCTGTGTCTACAGAAAGAGATCGAGAAGCAGCTTCTCCCGGACCATCACTGATGTCATGTCTGTTGCGCAGTTAAGATCGCGGCTCGCTCTTGCAAAAGAGCCACCCACCCCAGTTGTCCCCCGCACTGCGGTTGGCACTCGGGCAGATCTGAGGGTTTCAGTGAGAGTAAATCCGCCGCCCCCGGGCCGTGGACCTCTCGCTCCTCCACGCGCTCCATCCAAGCTTTAGGTGAAGAGAAGCGCTCCGTCCTTGGATGGTCGCTCTCTCACCTGATGACACCGGGGGTCAGATGTCCATCGCTGCATCGGAGGATGGGCTGTCATTGTCTGATGAGGATGCGAGCCCGCTCGCTCGCTCCCTCCCTCCGGGGTGGAGAGCGCGGCGTTAGCATCTAAAAAGCAGACGTGATGGCCGTGCTTTCTCGGGCTGCTTCGGCCGTGGGTCTGGTGATGGTTTATCCCCCAGCCCCGCGGCCGGACCGACTAGATGGGTGTATGTGGAGGATAAAAGGAGGCAAGACCTTCAAAGCCTCCCGTCCCCTTCTTCCCGGAAGTGCACAGTAAACTCATGCTGTCCTGAGGGCACTTTTTTCTGCCCGATCTGCGTGCGCTTCCATCCTCACCATCCTTGGAGGTTGGGCTGTCAAGGTCTGACGAGGATTCGAACCCGCTCGCTCCCTCCGGGACTTTGAGCGCGGCGTCGAATCCAGAAGCAGACTTTGCGGCTGTGCTTCCCCAGGCTGCTTCGGCCGTGGCTCTGGAGATGGTTTATCCCCCAGCTCCGCGGCCGGACCGATTAGAGGGGTGTGATGTGGAGGATGAAGGCGAGACCTTCTAAGCCTCCCCATCCCCTTCTTCCTGGATGGGCACAGTAGGCTCACGCAGTGTGCTGCGTGCGCCTTCCCCCTCACCATGCACGCTATGGCCACCTACCAGCGCTACCAAGCGCAGGCGCTGGCCCGGCTGCGCGAGGATGGTTCTGACCCAGGACTGAGCATGCGCTCCGCACCGCAACCGACTATGCTCTTACAAAAAAAAAAAAAAAAAAGTCGGCTGTGTGTGCCCTGGGAAGGACGATGATCACATCCGTGATCCAGGAATGCCACCTCAGGCTAAACCTGGTGATGTGCGTGACGTTGACAAAGTTCGCTTTCTTAACTCACCCATTTCCCAGGCTGGCCTGTTCGGCGACACTGGCAGTGAATTCGCCCAGGAATTCACGCCGGTGATAGAGCAGTCGGAGGCGATGGGCGAGGTCTCTATCGGCGGGATTGTATGACCGCTCCCCCCCGCCGAGCCATCCACATCCGCTGCTTTTTCGCCGAGGACGCCCGCCCGCAGCTTTGCTTCGCTGCCCCGCCTGCGCCTCCGCCCACGCGGCTGCGCCGAGCATCGCGCAGGCAACCAGCGTCCCCCGCCCAGGGCGCCGCTAAGTTCGGTAAAACGGACCGCGAAGCGTCCCTGAGGCGGGCCATCTGGGGAGGAGGGAATTTGCTCTTTCCCCGCTGGAGGGCGGGGCACGTTATTTAAAGGCGTAAAAAAAAAAAAAAAAAAACGCCATCAAAATCCTCAGTGAAAGAGCACTTTTCCCCTCCTCCGGATGTGACAGCCCGAACACTGCCAGTCTGGGACGCTATGCCTTCCAGCTCGCAGGATTGGTGCATTTCGCCAATGGCTCATGAAGCGTGAGAGAACGGTCTCCTTTCTCTCCACTCCCAGCCCCTCTCCTGGAGTTTGAGTGCGAGACGAGAACATCTCCTCTCCTGCTCTCCTGTGGGACCCCAGCGCTCCCCGGATGAGCCCACTCACTCCACGCTGCCCCGCCGCTGGCACGTCAGCGATCGTGCGGGTGGGACCATTTGCGGGGGCTCTGCCTGCCTGGTTAGCGCGGGCCAGCCCATCGCAATGGCTCATCCATACGACCAGACTCGGCTAGGCGATTCAGTTCGCGAAACAGCCTCCCAGGTTCACGGGCGACCTGGGTCAGTCCTGCGTCCGCCCCTGTCTTGCGATAGGAGATTGCTGTCCTCCTGGCGAAGGATGCAATCGAGCCGGCCCTCCAGCCGAGATGGAGCGCGGGTTTTACAGCCCGCACTTCATCGTGCCCAAAAAAAAAAAAAAAAAAAAAGCGGTGGGCTATGGCCAATCCTATATCTGCACATTTTGAACCGCTGCCTTCACTGGCTGCGCTCCGAAATGCTTACGCAGATGCGCATCACGCGATGCGTTCGTCCTCAGGATTGGTTTGCAGCAATAGATCTGAAGGACGCGTATTTTCATATCTCCACACTTCCACGCCACCGGCAGTTTTTGCGGTTTGCGTTTGAAGGTCGAGCGTGGCAATACAAGGTCCTCCCCTTTGGGCTCTCTCTGTCTCCGCGAGTTTTCACCAAGCTCACTTTCACCTTCGGCTCGCCGGCATCCGCACGCTCAATTATTTCGATGACTGGCTGATTTTTAGCCCACTCTCGGGAGCAATTGATTATGCACAGAGACAAGGTGCTCCGGCACCTCCGCCCGTTGGGGTTTCAGGTCAACCGAGAAAAGAGCAAGCTCGCCTCCGTGCAGAGCATCTCCTTTATCTGGTTGGAGCTGGACTCGATCACTATGGAGGCGCGCCTCTCACGAGAGCGTGCCGAGGTAATGCTGAACTGTCTGAGAGAGTTCGACAGGAAAAAAGTGGTCCCCCTGAAATTATTTCAGAGGCTCCTGGGGCATATGGCATCCGTAGCCGCGGCCACGCTGCTCGGATTGCTCCATATGAGACCACTACAGCATTGGCTTCACGATCGGGTCCCCAGACGCGCATGGCACGCGGGCACACACCGAGTGACTGTCAGGCGTCCAGGCAGGCTGTCGTTTCGGCAGATGCCTCCAGTATGGGGTGGGGGGCCGTGTGTAGCGGGCATGCTGCTGCGGACCTGTGGAGGGGAACCCAGCTGCATTGGCATATCAACTGCCTAGAGCTGTTGGCAGTGTTTCTCGCTCTGCGCCGCTTTTTACCGGTGCTGAGGGAGCAACACGTGCTGGTCAGGACGGACAGCACGGCCGCGGTAGCGTATTCCATCCGGATGGGGGTATACGCTCCCGCTGCATGTCTCAGCTCGCTCGCCGTCTGCTCCTCTGGAGTCATACGCGGCTGAAGTCGCTGCTTGCTATTCACACCCCGGATGGGCTCAACCGTGCGGCCAACAGGCTCTCACGGCAGCTCCTTCCCCGGGAAAATGGCGACTCCACCCCGAGTCATGCGTAAGTATGCACTCCCCCCAGTGAGCCTACTCGCGCAGTTTCTGTGCAGGGTCAGGGAGGACGAGGGGCAGGTCTTGCTAGTTGCGCCCCTGGCCCAACCGGACCTGGATATCAGAACTCTCCCTCCTCGCGACGCCCCCCCTGGCGAGTCCCTTTGAGAGAGGACCTACTCTCTCAGGGACAGAGCACCATCTGGCACCCTCGCTTAGTTCTGTGGAACCTCCACGTGGGGTCCATAAGACGCGACGAGGAAGACTTAGGTAACCTACCGGTGGCGGTGGTTAATACCATCACTCAGGCTAGTGCACCCTCTACGAGGCATGCCTACGCCCTGGAGTGGAGTCTATTCACTGAGTGGTGCGCTTCTTGCCGAGAAAACCCCCGATCTTGCCAGATCAGTGTTGTGCTTTCTTTCCTTCAGGACAGGTGGAGCGAAGGCTGTCGCGCTCCACACTGAGGGTTTACGTGGCCACCATCTCCGCTCATCATGATGCGTGGATGGCGGCACCGTGGGGAGGCATAACCTCATCATCCAGTTCCTCAGAGGTGCGAGGCGGATGTTTTCCCCCGCCCCCCTCTCATACCCTCTTGAGATCTCGCGGTAGTGCTACGAGCCTACGTGGGGATCCCTTCGAACCACTCGACTCAGTATCCTTGAGATTTCTGTCCTTGAAGACAGCTCTGCTGGTCGTGTTGGCATCGGTTAAGAGGGTTAGGTACCTGGAGGCATTTTCGGTCAGTGACTCGTGCCTAGAATTCGGGCCGGCCTACTCTCACGTTGTCTTGAGACCCCGGCCCGGCTATGTGCCCAAGGTTCCTACCACGCCGTTTAAGAATCAGGTAGTGAGCCTGCAAGCGCTGCCCGCGGAGGAGGCAGACCCAGCCCTTTCATTGTTGTGTCCTGTTCGCGCTTTGCGAATATATGTGGACCACACTCAGAGCCTTAGATCCTCTGACAAGCTCTTTGTCCATTACAGTGGTCGGCAGATGGGAAGTGCCGTATCTAAACAGAGGTTGGCCCACTGGATAGTGGATGCCATCTCCCTCGCCTTTGGGCCAGGGTGAGCCGTGTCCCCCGGGGGTGAGAGCGCACTCCACTACGGAGCATCGCATCCTCCTGGGCGTTAGCACGCAGCGCCTCTCTGACAGACATTTGTAGAGCTACGGGTTGGGTGACACCCAATACATTTGCAAGGTTACAATCTGCGAGTGGAGCCGGTTTCCTCAAGGGTATTAGGCAACCCTTGGTGATTGAGGAAACGATTCGGTTGAGGTGTCGAAACACGTTGCTGCGCCACTCTCCCTAACCCGGAGATACGTGCGCTTTTTCAGCTTTGTCAGTTTAGTTCCCCATTTCTTTGGCGAACCCTGCAGAGTTCCTCCGAGGCCCCCAGCACCTGACTCAGCGGAGGAGTCAGGTGTTGGCCCGTTACGTTGTCGGCATGCCCGCTGGTCAGCCCGCGTTCTGGGTATAGGTGCCTGCTATGTGTGATCCCCGCTGGCGATCCCATACGTTCACTCAGCCACGGTATAGTCCCCCCTTCTAGGGCAGGCTCGTGTCTTCCCTCCCCGCTAACCATCCTTATGCAAGGACTCCCCATCTCTGGGCTAGTCCATAGGTTGTCACCAGGTCTCCCCTCTGGGTAACAGGTGAGCTCCGCAGCGTCCTCCCTATCGGGACTGAACGCTTTCCCAACGTACTGTCGTATCAAAACCTATTTTACTGGGTTATTGCGACTCCCCGAAAAACATAACTGTTCTGAACAGGTAAGTGAGGGCCAGGGGACACGTTGGAAGACTGTGTCTCGGGGCGTTGTAGGTGCGCTCGCTCTACTGCGTGGCACACCCTTCGCCAGGGACGCAGTAAAGTTCTTTCGTTGTGGCGTTTTCCATAGATTTCCCCATAGTGGAAGTTTCCACATAGCATTGGAGTTCCCCATCCGAAGGGGAACGTTACGGTTACTAAAGTAACCCTTCGTTCCCCGAGGGGGGGAACGGAAATGCTATGTTCCTTCGCCACAACGATTGTCCCTTAGCTGTTGAGCGTGAAAGTCTCTTCAGCTAGAAAAGGATGTCGAGCATGGCACTGGCTGCATCTTTATAGCATGACTGATTGTCATTGACGCCAGCTGTGCACGCTGACGCTGCCAACTCATTGGCATTTCATTGGCCCGTTTTTATACTCTTTCAGATGATTGGATTCTGACGAAATCCCCATAGTGGAAGTTTCCACATAGCATTTCCGTTCCCCCCCTCGGGGAACGAAGGGTTACTTTAGTAACCGTAACGTTCCTATAGCCATTTCAATCTAGAAAATAGCAACATTTTCTTTCCTACATGATGTAACAAGAGATTATTATCTAAATTATCTCAACTCTTTGGCAATGTTTTGAACGAGATGCTAGTGGTCTAATCTGATTCAGTAATCTATGCTAAGCTATGCTAAATGTGCTCCAGCTAGACCCAAAAATTGGCTGAATGGGTTAAAAATGGATTAACTCAGGGGAAGTTGTAAAATGAGTGTGTTGCTCTAAGATTTATTCAGATGATCTCCAGGTTTGGAGGGAGGACATTTAGCTTAGCTTAGCATAGATCATTAAATCGGATTGGACAAATAGCAACTTGCTCAAAAATGAACATTAGCATCTCGGTCAAAAATAAAAGTGCTCCTGCCAGACTCGGAGATCAGCTGGATGAATTAAAAAATGGATTAACCCTGTGGAAGTTGTAAAATGAGTGTGTTCCTATAAGATTCATTCAGCTGATCTCCAGGTCTGGCGGGAATACATTTAGCTTAGCTTAGCATAGGTCACTGAATCAGATTACACCGTTAGCATCACACTCATAAATGAACAAAGAGTTTTGATAATGTTCCTCTTTAACGCTTGACTCATTGCACGCTTTAAATATCATTCCTCCTGCTGCAGCAGTGATGCAGCAGCAAAGTTCCTTGATTATTATGCCATGAGAGAATAGTTCCTATAGCCATATCAGCCTAGAAAATAGCAACTTTGCATTTTCCTTCCTACATAATGTAGCAAACATAAAATCAAGCTGTAAATAGCAAAAGTATCTTAATTCTTTGGTCATTTTTGAAAGGAGATGCTAATGGTCTAATCCGATTCAATGATCTATGCTAAGCTAAGCTAACCCTGATATCGGCTAAATGGATTTAAAAAATGATTTAACTGCGGGGAAGTTGTAAAATGAATGTGTTGCTATAAGATTCATTCAGATTTAATAAAAAATATACTTAATTTTGAAAATACCAAGCTTTACAGGAACATGAAGTTCCACTATAGTCCTGATATTGACTACGTTTACATGGACACCAATAATAATTAGATTTTAATGTGATTAAGACAATATTCTGATTAAGAGTCTACCATGAAAAACAGCAATTTGTGATTAATTTAATCAGATTAAGGTCACAATCGAACTAAAGAGAAATCGAATTAAGACGTGTGGAGTATGACGATTTTAGTCGCATTATTGAAGGGCAGTACAGATATGTAAACACCTTAGTCAAACTATTACCGTCATGTAGGGCTTTTCGCCGCGTTTTGCGGCAGGATAGTCCACACACACACCCACACACGGCTGTTTGACACTCTGCGCCTACCAAGCCAGAGGATTTTTTTCTTCCATTCAGCATGCGGTATGAACTTCCATTATAACAACAGTCTTCCAGCAGTTTAGAGTTGCATCCAATATCTCGTTTGTCACAGGGGAGCATGCCCGAATAAAAGTAAAAGTGGCGAACTTTAGTTAAAGTGGACAAATTAATAATGAAACACCCAAAATTACATGTATCTCCGGAGGAAATGCGGATAGCGAGGTGACGCAATGACGTTAATCTATTTAGTATGGGCTATAACAAGTAAAATGGGATCATGAAAGAAACATTCAAAAAGCAACTCATGTAAACACCTTAATATTATAATTGTCTTAATTAGATTAAGTTAAATAATTAGATTACTGATGTCCATGTGAACGTAGTCACTGTGTGTGCAAATAGAATAAGCATACATATTTCTGACAGAGCTGGAAACTGACCTTGATACACAAAATGAAAGCCTTTGGCCGTCTCTGGTCCAACTGTAGTGAACTTGATAGTTATTTGATTTCCAGTACTCAAGGGTAGCGACTCCCCTGCAAAACATACACACACGGAGTAAATACACACACCTTAGAACTGCATTACGGCGCATATGAAAAACCACCAGAGTGAGCATCATCTTTTGGCTTCAATTGACTTCTGATATATGTAAATTTGCAAAGGGGAAACGGCTGAATAGAAGGTCTCGGCTTGCGTTGAACCTTCAAATGCCAATAAATATCTTTCAGTTAAAAAGCCACTGAAGGATCCCATTGACTACAGCAGACGTGATGAACACATGATATAAACACACTGAATTTGCGTACACTAGATTGACTATTTCTCCCTCTTCTGTGGTTTATGCTCTTGCGTTGACCATATATTTGATAGCAGGATTGGCTTTGTGATGCTCTGAATGCTGCATTATGCTTAGTCCTACAGCTCTTTTTTGCAATAACATCTGAACGTTTTAAAGCCCCGTCACATGCTTAAGATGAATAATAGCCATGGATTAATTATGTGAGGTCCAGAAATAGGATTTTAAGCTTGAGCTTTTACCTGAGTGCGAGCCAGAAAGAGAGGACAGCAGAGAGGACTGTTGTGTCGGCCCGTCATAAATGTCCACCACATCATTCAGAGACGTCTGGAACAGGACAAACTGTCCGAACAGAACTGAGGGAGATAAAGAGAAGGAAACATGTCAAAAATATTGCTAACAGTAAAAAACTGCACAAATGCTGTGTTCCTGATTTATAAGCACATAGTCATTTATAAGGGATTTGCAAAGCATAAGTAGTCCTCACATTAGAATGGGTCACAAAACTGGATGAAGTTAAGTTAATAAAGCATTTATTAACACACAAAGTAACTATATATGCCTGAATAATAAGATATATAAACATTAATTTGAATAATTTATACTTATTTACTGATTCTGAATGATTTACCACACCAACTATTCTTAAATAAGTGGAATGTAAACAATGCAATGCTTAATTTAGTAATGAAAACTTAATCATTGACAAAGTATAAAAACACAATCACTAAGCACATTATACATTTATACATCGGCCACTTTATTAGGTACACATGCCCTACTGTTTGTTAACGCAAATTTCTAATCAGCCAATCCCATGACAGCAACTCAATGCATTTAGGAATGTAGACATGGTCAAGACATGGTTCAAACTGAGCATCAGAATGGGGAAAAAGTTAAGTTAAGTGACGTGGCATGGTTGTTGGTGCCAGACAGGCTGGTCGGAGTATTTCAGAAACTGCTGATCTACAGGGATTTTCACGCACAACATCTCTAGGGTTTGAATTTGACGTAAACAACATGAAAGCATGGATCCATCCTACCATTGTATAAACGGTTCAGGCTGGTGGTGTAATAGTGTGGGGGATATTTTCTAGGCACACTTTGGGCCCATTAGTACCAATTGAGCATTGTGTCAACACCACAGCCTACCTGAGTATTGTTGCTGACCATGTCCATCCCTTTATGAACTTCCAGCAGGATAACGCACCATGTCATAAAGCGTGAATCATCTCAGACTGGCTTCTTGAACATGACAATGAGTTCACTGTCCTCAAATGGCCTCCAAAGTCACCAGAGCTCAACCCAATAGAGCACCTTTGAGATGTGGTGGAACGGGAGATTGGCATCATGGATGAGCAGCCAACAATTCTGCAGCAACTGTGTGATGCTATCATGTCAATATGGAGCAAAATCTCTGAGGAATATTTCCAGTACCTTGTGGAATCTATGCCATGAAAAATTAAGGAAGTTCTGAAGGCAAAAGGGAGTCCAAACAGGGTACTAGTAAAATGTACCTAATAAAGTGGCCGGTGAGTATAAGTCAAGAATGCAGCATTTGTAGCTGTATTTATAAACTGTTTACTAACATCTTTTAATGTAGAATTAATGCTTAACAAATGATGAATGAACTATTTCCTAATGCTTAACAAATGATTCATAGAGTGTAGTTATTATAAAGTGTTACGAAAATATTGAATCAATCATTCACTGTGTACAAAACCAATGCATTGTTGTTTCATTTCATGCGAAACACTTACATTCGCATGTCTGAATTTTAATGAATGAAACGATTCTTAAACGGATAGTTCACCCAAAAGTGAGCATTTTATCATCGTTTACTCATCCTTCACTTGTTCTGTTTGATTTGCTTTCTTCTGTTGAACACAAAGGAAGATACACAGTAAAATGTTGAGAAAATTATATTTTATGTTTTTACTACAGATGTCATTGGCAACATTCTTCAGTGTATATCCCGAGTTTCTAACAGAAGTAAGAAATTGATAAAAGTTTACAACCACTCAAAGTTTAGTGTGCAAATTATTATTTGGGGGTGAACTCTCCCTTTAAATCTTAAGCTCAATCTTTTGGTCAACTTCATTAGTCATTAAATTAAATAGACAATAATCACAAGAAGCTTTGTTTTGTTACTTCTACTTTGAAACAAGTCTCATCTTTCAGATTCTGCATTTGATGAGGAAATTTAAACTACTGTACATTCAGCTTTTTGCTCTTTGATGGCAACAAGTATTTATAGCAGTTAATGAGCATCTCAAGTCTGTTGTAATTGCTCAATTAGTGTTACAGACATCAGAAAAACAACATGCCACATAGCATTGCATTTACCTCAAAAGTTTACAAGAGAAAAGAACGCTGAAGTAAAAAAAGAAACATTTCTTGTGAATTCATTTGCATATATATTCATTATATTTGACATAAGCTAGTTGGTGAAGTGCTAATTATTTAACACTCATGCTTAGATTAGATAGATCTGACATGCAAACAATCATTTCATTTAGTAAATGATACCTGAATATTCCAGGAGCAAAAAAAATAAAATAAACATGTTTTTATAATTAGATTAATATGTTAATGTTACCTACCTGAACTACTGTATGTGTAATTAACTGTACATGATGACATGCAACTTTTAATTTGCTGCTAACTATTTCTAAAATACATTCAAATGAATAGTTTGTTATAACTGCAGCCTTTGATATTATGGTAATATTCAAGTAATAAGGCTCCCTATGCAGTTTACAGCATTAGCTGAGAAATATTTGTTTTTTCTTTAAGAGAACTGCAATTATAAATGAATTTAAAGACCAGAAATTAGACAAAAATAAAAATCCCATGCGTTGTAGAAAATTAAATAGTGACTTTAAGGCAGGGGTGTCCAAACTCGGTCCTGGAGGGCCGGTGTCCTGCAGATTTTAGCTCCAACTTGCCTCAACACACCTGCCCAAATGTTTCTAGAAAGCCTAGTAAGTGCTTGATTAGCTAGCCCAGGTGTGTCTGATTGGGGTTGGAACTAAACTTTGCAGGACACCGGCCCTCCAGGACCGAGCTTGGACATGCCTGCTTTAAGGGAACAAGTATTATTGTATGCCGTTACACTCCACTATTATTACTATGGTAATATATGCAAGTAATAAATAATAAGGCTCAGATAGAAAAAATAAATAAATACAATAAAACATAGGAGAGGGTTTTGTTTTATTGTAAAGAAAACTGTACACATAAATGAATTTGAAGACCTGAAATTAGACAAAATAATTTAAATAAATCCCACACATTCTGGAAAATTAAATTATGACTGAAGCTCTATAATAAGCTAATATTTGTTTACAGTAGCTTTCCCTCGATGACTTCCTTCTAGAGATTAAAATCGTGACTTTATGGGAACAAGCATGACACATCACTGATTTGTTTAGGTTTCTCTTGATGAACAGTACCGAAGAGCAAAGACTTATCAATTACAAGACTATTGTGTATTGTTACACCCTAATTTTAAAGTAATATGCAAGCAATAAGGCTCCATATGACGTTTACAGCATCATATGAGAAAGTTTTGTTTTATCTTTAAGAAAACTGCAATTATAAATGAATTTAAAGATCAGAAATCAGACAAAATAATTTAAATAAATCCCACACATTCTGGAAAATTAAATTATAACTGAAGCTCTATACTAAGCTGATATTTGTTTACAGTAGCTTTCCCTCGATTAACAGTACCAAAGACTTATCAAATCCAAAATTATTATGGACCGATTATGGACCGTTACACACTATTTTTATAGCAATATTTTATGAGAAAGTTTTGTTATATCTTTAAGAAATTTGTTATCATAAATTAATTTAAACAACAAGCATTGTAGAAAATGAATGTCACGAACACCAGCGATCCACTCCTGGCAGATTGCTGGTGAACTACATATGTCACATTAACGAACTACAAATCCCATCATGCCATTTCACACACACCAGTTGCCGATCATCACTGATGACACACGCACTCAGCTGAAACTTATTATCGCTGATCATTCGGAATACTTGTACACAATTTTTTGCTGTCACTGTTTGTTAGTATTGCTATTTGTTTTGCCTTTCGTGTTTTTGATGGTAAAGTCTAGATCGATAATTATAGAGTGATATGCACTTCAATAAAGCAGCATTTTTTATGACACTGTATAACAATAATTCATATTTTTACAGTACTGTGACGGTTGGGTTTAGGGTTGGGGTGGGAGTAGGCATTAAAAAAAACTATTTATTGGGTAATCTAAGTTAGCATAAATAATACTCAGTACAACTACTGTTTTTACGTAACTGTGACGGTTGGGTTTAGGGTGGGGTGGGGGTAGACGTTAATACAATAAATGGGAAATTTAATAAATAATATAAATAATTCTCGTTCACTTAAACCGCAATCGCATTCAATCTAGCAACAACTGTTTTTGACCGTAGCCTTGTTTATTGTTATATTCCATATTGCCGCCTATTTTGACCTCATGCCTATTGAATGAATACAATTTGTATTGTCCATATGTACCAGCAACTCCTGTATTGACCATTCCCTGCTTGCACGACTATTCTTATTAAACCTGCACTTGGATCCTTACCTTTGTTGTCCTCGACTCGCTCGTTCATGTGATAATAGAATTGTGACTTCATGGGAACAGGTATGACAAGCTAGCTCTGTACGACGAATCATTTGTTGTATCCCTCATGTGTAAGTTACATTAGATAAAAGCATCTGCTAAATGAATCAACGCAAATGCATATTTTTCTACAATAACTGAGTAGCGTACACTACCACAAGCGACCTCTCGACTGTTCAAACCCCAAGCCAGAACAGTAAACCGAGAGCTTTCATCTTCCACTTCACATACTGTATATTTAGATTCCCAATTAGAAGCCACTAAGCACTTGTACTCAAGTATGACACTGAATCATTTGTCTTCAATGGTTTTGCGTATTTTCAACCAGCGAGAGCTCTCAGAGGTAATAGGGCTGTATGTTTATTTAAATCTTGTAAATTGGCCATCACACAGTAACATCTCCTATTACGTTTGGGTATCGTGCTGAGCGCTGCTTTTGTCATCCGCTGGGCACACTTGTTTCAGTCTCATTTGTCATCCAGTGCTTTGATGTTTCTAACATTCATAGAAGAAAATCATTAGCATGCTTACTCATCACACACACACACACACAAAAAAAAAAAGATTTGCTGCTCGTTCACTATGTGTAAAAAGGAGCCAAAACAGTACGATTCTTGAGATTTCTTTGGGTTACCTTATTATTTTATGTTCAATCCACTTAAATTTAGGGAAAAAGGTTAACTTAATCAGTTTGTGTTGGGATTATTTCATCCTAATTTAGATTTTTAAAGGGACAATTCACCCTAAAATATCATCGTTTGCTCATCCTCTACTTATTCTAAACCTGTTTGAGTTGTTTTCTTCTGTTGAACACAAAGCAAAACAATTGGATGTCAATGCGATCCTTTTCCATCATTCTTCTGAAGTTTAGAATCACTTAAGGGGGAGTAATGGTGTGCAAAATTTCACTTTTGGGTGAAATATCCCTTTAAATCTCAAGTTCGATCTTTTAATCTTCATTAGGCACTAAATTAAATATGCAATAATCACAAGAAGCTTTACTTTTGCTTACTCATCACACACACACATTCCTGTGAGCACGAGTGATCGTCCTCTCATTCGGTATTCACCTGCTTTCTTTTGCTCTCGCGAACACAGTTATTTTTCTCAGTCTAGCAGCTACTCAATTCTAAGATGACATTTGCAGAATATTGGGCCATCTTTATTGTTGAACCCTGCTTTTAAGAAAACTACCATTTAAAAATGATTTCCAACCAGCAGAAGTGGCTAGTGGGAGTGTCTGTTTAACCCGCCACAGCTGAAATCTACCCCCATTTGGCGGGTTGGTAAGTGTTGCATATTTAGCAGTAGTGAACTTTGTAGTGAACTTTAGTTAGCAGTAGTGAACTTTGAACAAAAAACTGCACAATGACCAATACACGAAATAAAAAACAGTTGAACATGTATGGATTCTAATGACCTCATTGGCATCTCTCTCATGTTGCCATAGTGAAATGAATTGAAAAAGAAAGAAAGGACTTTAAATATAGAAAGCTCAAGTGCCAAAAAGCAGCTCTCAGGAGTGGATGAAATTAGTCTGGGCACAGATTCAGGTGTTAAAGCGTGATATAAAAGCAGTAAACGGAGGAAATGTAGGGGACAGAGCTTCCATTCTTCAGCTTCATCCCTCAACGGCGTCTTTGAAAACTGGCACAGAATCTAGTGATTCAGAGGATGGATGGAGCGCCTCATATGCTCAGCATAGCCGCCGCGTGATTAAACAGTTCTCTGCTCAGCAATACAAGCGTGTAATCAAACTCTTGCAGAAAGCAATTTTCCAAAAAAGAAAGAAAATAAAAGATTTATTTGTCATTTGAGGTAAACAAAGAGCTTGATTACCTGGAGCTGATTGGTTTTATTGGCATCGCATGCGGTGGCAGTTCTGGACAACAAATGACATTTTCACCAGTTTGAGTTCATCATAATCAAGGTAATACTGGTCAGTAAAATCACAGGGAAAACTTTGGTTAAATTGATGTTTACTACACCTGTGCGGTCTGTAATTCGTGATTCATGAAGGGTTTTTTTGTACACAGTCAAATGCTTTTTAAGAAACCCTGATTCCTGAAGTGTTTTTGGGGCTTGGTACAATCACCCTCTTGGAATTGCTTCGTTTCTTCTTATTATTACGTTTTCCTATATTTCTCCAAAGTAAATAACATTTTTGAGGGTCTAAACATGCTCAAAAACTCATGAAACGTTTCACACATGCCAGAAGTGGCAAAATTTTACATCTGAAATAGAGCTGCACAATTCTGGCTAAATTGAGAATCACAACTTATTTGCTTAAAATAAAGATTCTGTAGATTCTGTAGATGTTGAATAAAGGTTGATATGAGTCGGCTATTATTGTTTTTTCCTCAAACATATGGTAAAACAATATTAATAATATCATGTGTAGGTCTACTGGTTTCTATAAATAATTCTATTTTTACTTATAATAATTCTAAAGCTGAATTATTATGTTTGAGATATATGCTTGCAATCTGTCATTGACAACATTATTAGACCATTTAATTCACTAGTAAAATGAGACATTTGTCATTACCTGATTCCCTCTTACATTATATTCAAGGCTAGAGGCTAGAGTAGTTATACTGACACTGTAAACATTTATTTTAATGGACAACTGTGTGTTCGCTACGAAAGAAAAAACATAAAATGCTTGTTGTAATCACAACTCTATAATGCGATATTTAAATGATGTGCTCGCTTTCGGTTTCATTTTCACGGCTAAGTGCTGTTCACACTTCGCGCGCGACTCTCAAACGATAACTGTGTGCCACAAACTGAATATTATTTACAACTTTATTACCTGTTTTTCACAGCCCATGCAGGTTCTGTTTACTAAAGTAGACACGCGCGTCTATCGTTAAGTAGGTTGCGCGCCCGCCCTCTCTGTGATTTCCTGGCCGCGAATACAGCATTATATGAAGACAAAAATGCAATTTTTAGGTGAATTATACCTTATAAATACAGTATGTGACTCTTTCAACATCATTTGGAGGTGTCCATGTCGCTGAGCATTGTATGTGAAACAATGAAAAGACTCGTGCGGCCGCCTTTGCTTCTCTCCTGAACTTGAAAATATGAATGGCAGAATCGTAGAAATGCTGGATTAAGATCGTCTAGGGGGTCGAATCGAGATTGCAATCTTTTTTTGATCAATTGTGCAGCTTTAATCTGAAACAGTTCCAACCCAGGCTCATTCTGAAAACATTCCCCTATATACATTTCTGGAGATTCTGAATGCACTAGAGGCCGCTGTATACGCTTTTTCGGATCTCAAATTTCTCTTGCAAAAGCCATTCGCACCTGTTGTTCTCACTTAAATCCACCAGAGGCCACTGTCCCCTGACTGACTGACACTGACTGAAACTGACGTCATACCGCCCCGTAGCGTTGGTTTTAAAGATGAAACACAGCCATTCGTAATTCTGGCTACATAATTTGTGATCTCCAGAAATGTATATAGGGCTACGTTTTCAGAATGAGCCTGTGTTGAATAGTTCTTAGTGTGGGAAAAAGGCTCGATAGCACCACCTATACACTTTCGACAAAGTGCCCCTTGAGCTGTTTCACGTACACTTACAAATATTGACTGACACTTGCAAAATCCCAATATCTTGAAGAAAGAAACTCAACATGAAGCAGGTTATTTTTTTTCTCAGTTTTTACCATTTTCAGATGTTGTATTTTAATGAAATCTTCCTAGAGATTCAATTAGATCACCACCAAATGTGGAGAGTGTATTGCAAATGCTTTTGTAATGTTAAATTTTGGAGTGTGCATGTTCTCCCCGTGTGGGCGTGGGTTTCCTGGGGATTCCCCCACAGTTCAAACACATGCGCTATAGGTTAATTAAATAAACTAAATTGTCCATAGTGTATGAGTGTGTGTGAATGTGTGTGTATGGGTGTTTCTAAGTACTGGGTTGCAGCTGGAAGAGCCTCCGCTGCGTAAAAACATTTGCTGGAATAGTTGGCGGTTCATTCCACTGTGGCGACCCCGGATTAATAAAGGAACTAAGCCGAAAAGAAAATGAATGAATGAATCAAATGCAAATTGTCATGAATAAACTGAAAAAGCCTCCCAAGACGAAGCAAGCATGTAAATATTTTAATATTCATGTCGAAAATAATAATTTTTGTAACATTTTAATCCTTGAATTTTTTTCATTTGTAAAGATATTTGTGTATCGCTGTACATCCTTCATGTATTAAGCAATGTGTACGCATTCAAGGCGCACAATTAACGCGCTCTGCACTGGACTTTAGAACAGCTTTCAGTTGGTCAATGGCGTTGTCTATTTCAGTTTCTCAAAATAGCAGCGCGACAACAATGCGCCTTAACACACCTCCTTTATAGAGCGGAACACCCATAAGGCCACAAAGTAGCGCTAAGTAGCGCCAAAATGGTAAAAAGCCTTGGAGTAACGATTGATGACCAACTAAACTTCTCTGAGCACATTTCTAGAACTGCTCGATCTTGCAGATTTGCACTCTATAACATCAGAAAAGTTCGACCCTTCCTATCTGAACATACAGCTCAACTCATTGTTCAAGCTCTTGTTCTCTCCAAACTGGACTATTGCAACTCTCTACTAGCCGGGCTTCCAGCTAATTCTATCAAACCTCTTCTGCTGCTTCAGAACGCAGCAGCACGAGTGGTCTTTGATGAACCCAAAAGAGCACATGTCACTCCGCTACTCACCCGTTTGCACTGGCTGCCAGTTGCTGCTCGCATCAAATTCAAAGCTCTGATGTTTTTTTACAAAGTGACCTCTAGCTGTGCTCCTTCTTATCTGCTCTCACTTCTGCAGATATATGTGCCCTCCAGAAACTTGCGTTCTGTGAATGAACGTCGCCTCGTTGTTCCATCCCGAAGAGGGAAGAAATCACTTTCCCGAACTCTCACATTCAATCTGCCCAGTTGGTGGAATGAACTCCCTAACTGCATCAGAACAGCAGAGTCACTTGCTGTCTTCAAGAAACGACTAAAAACTCAACTATTTAGTCTCCACTTTCCTTCCTAATCTTGACTGCCTCTCTGGCTATACCACTAACTGTACTCTCTCTCAAAAAAAAAAAAACTTTACTAATGCTTTGCTTCTTAGACTTTACACACCTGAAACTTGTCTATAGCACTTACTCACTGCAGCTCTTATAGTTGTGTAAATTGCTTCCTTGTCCTCATTTGTAAGTCGCTTTGGATAAAAGCATCTGCTAAATGACTAAATGTAAATGTAATGGATTTACTATTTAAACAACATAGTGCAAAACATGTAAATTAGGGTTGCGTTGGTCTGAAAATAGCAACAAATCGTGCCAAACATGTCTTGTGCCTTATTTCACCGGGCATATGAGGGCCCTACATTTGGGAAGCACTGCACAAATAAAAAATATTAAAATACGTTTTAATAAGCAGGTAAAATCAAGAGAAAGAGGAAAAATGTACTTCATTTCTTACAATTATTTCTTATTGGCTATAATGACTAAATAAAATATAAAAATATATATATATTTTAAAACTCATTCATGCTGAGCACTGTATATTTAATTTGATCTGTACTCTACTGAAAAGCACTTTAGTGCAGCTGTGTGCGTCTGAAACACCTTCTGCTACCCTTGACATGCTTTTAATTACAATATATATTTCTTTTGTGAGTTACTTTTGAGATACATTTGACATTAGATTTTAATGGCACATGAATATTACATCAATATGTTATCCGCATAATGTTTTCCCAAACAGAACCAGTTTTCTCAGCTTCCCTGATGAGGATGTCAACTCGTCTTCATCTTTAAAACTTTCCCCGAGAAGCAAAGCGCTGCATTAGTGACCCCTGGCCTAATGTAATTATAATGCCTCTAGTATGATTACAACCATGTACTACTTAAGACTTTTCCATTATTCATAGCTGCGTAAAAGCATGCATGTCTTTCGCTGAGATTCCAATGATAAAATAAATGAATAAATAAACTGTAAACTGGCACAATTTCATTTGCAATTTTTTCCTCTCATTCCAAATTGATTTGTTTCTTCTCATTGCCCCATTTGGTTGGGTGCATGCGAGCGGAACCTTAACGGGAACGATTGTTTTGTGACACGAAGTGGTAATTGTCTTGGCATCGCTAAAGCCTTGGAGATGGGGAAACTCAAGAATAATGCATCGAGGACCGTCTCTATCTTCTCTTCTGTTGTTCTTATCAAAGGCATAGGGGACAAGACGACTCCCAGCACGCAAGCTGGCAGCAGACTTGATGAGCCATGATTTATTTCTCAGAGTTTGACGCCACCTTTGCTTTCAGAAGTGCCCACAATGAGCACTGTAGATCAGCTCCAAATGTCTGACGGCTCTTCTGTGGAGGCAGACTGACTGAAATCAAACCTCATAAGAGACAGATTTGGAACGGCAGGAAATCGTATAAATATTGAATGGGAGACTTGCAATAGAGTTTGGCAGTACCTTGTTGCTAAACAAACCAGTGTTTCTCAATGCCGGTCCCACAACAATGCACTCAAAAAAAATTATTTATGCTCTTGCTCAAACTACTTATTTAGAATAAGAGGGAACAACCCAATTCTTGAGACTATTTTAGGGACGACTTAATTGTTTTATGTTCAATCCACTTAAATTTGTTACTTTAGATTAATTAATTTGTGTTGAGACAACATGAATGAATTGTGTGGAACCCAGTAGTTTTCGAATGTTTTCTTTTTTACATCAGATGTTCGTTCTAAATCACCAACAAGTGCCCTACATAGTGAACTCTGCAATTCCCTAACCCTATTCCGCCATGATTTCAGTTTGAAGGGAGCTTGTTTCATTCAAATGGCCATTTCGAGTGTGATATGTTGATTTTTTAGGCATTTCAAGAGTTCACACTTGGATATTGCTTGATGCTATTAGCAGGTTTGGCATGCTGTCTCAGGAGAGAAGCCTGAGCTCGGAGATCAGAGGTTTGGAATGAGCCCCCACATCCTCCGCTCGTTCTACACCTGTACTGTGGAGAGCATCCTGTCTGGCTGTATCACCACCTGGTATGAAAACAGCACCAGCAGCAATGACGAAGGCCTACATAGGATCGTGCGAACTGCTGGACGCGTAGTAGGAGGTGAGCTTCCCTCCCTCCAGGACATCTACACCAGGCGGTGCATGTGGAAAGCCAAGAGAATCATCAGTGACTCCAACCACCCAAGCCATAGATTTTTCTCTCTGCTACCCTTAGGCAGACGGTATCGCAGCATCCGGTCACGCACCAGCCGACTGAAGGAAAGTTTCTTCCCTCAGACTATCAGGCTGATAAACACTTAACACACCCCATACAAACTCTTCCACACCATCAATATGTAGCATGCACTGCATTTTAACCAATACATACTTAAAAACAATACTGCCTACAGCTATGTGGACACCTATTCATTGTACATATTACTGTCAACACTGCCAATTTTACATTGTCCTGTTTTTTTGGGAGTATGCTGTTGTATGTTGAATATCTGCACTATAGTTGTATTTGCACTGTCTGTATTTTGCACTGTCTGGAGCCAACACCTAAGCTTTTCACTCATCACAGCACACGTGCTATTTTTCTTTTTTAAATATATCCCAAATAATGTTTAACAGAGCAAGGAAATTTTCACAGTATGTCTGATAATTTGTTTTATTTAGGCTTTATATTACCCCCTTTAAGCTAATTTGTGTTTCAATAGTCTACAGCAGTGTTTCCCAACCTCTTTCCTGAAGGCACACCAACAGTACACATTTTCAACCTCTCCCTAATCAAACACACCTGAATCAACTCAGCAGAACATTAGAAGAGGCTTCAAAACCTAAGTTAATGGGTCAGAAAAGGGAGACAGCCAAAATATGTACTGTTGGTGTGCCTCCAGGAACAGGGTTGGGAAACACTGGTCTACAGAACCAACCATCATCATACAATAGCTTATCTAATTACCCTAACCTGCCTAGTTAACCTAATTAACCTAGTTAAGCCTTTAAATGTCACTTTAAGCTGTGACAGTTATAAAAGTTATAAAAGTAACTTAAAAAATCTAGTAAAATATTATTTACTGTCATCATGGCAAAGATAAAATAAATCAGTTATTAGAGATGAGTTATTAAAACTGTTATGTTTATAAATGTGCTGAAAAAAATCTGCTCTCCGTTAAACAGAAATTAGGGAAAAAAATAAACAGGGGGGCTAATAATTCTGACTTTATAATTATAGTTAATACTTTATAATAATTCAACTTTAATTGAGCCCAGGGCTCCCGCCAGGTCTTTTAGCATGTAAGGGGATCCGTGATCAGGCAGGTCTGGAGAGCTCTCCATAGTAAAGAGGGAAAAGTAGTAGTTTACTGACAAGTTTCGTACAGTAAATATGCTCACATCTTACAAGTGAGAGATTTTTGACTGAAGGGTGCATTACTTGATTTTAAAATCAAGGAAACACACACTATCTACTATCTATGATTATTTATTGAACCTCAACGTTAAACAATTTAAATAAAACACACACTGCCTAGAGCCAACAGTCACTTTTTTTCCTATTAAAAGTTAAATAAATAGCTAGCACTTTTGGAAACAAAATTAATCATGTCCAATGTTTTTCAGATTAAAAAAAGAAAATAAGCAGTATTATTTATTCTAAATAAAATAACTTCTACATCCTCTAAATCAGTGTTTCCCAACCCTGTTCCTGAAGGCACACCAACAGTACATATTTTGGATGTCTCCCTTTTCTGACCCATTAACTTCAGGTGTTGGAGCCTCTTCTGATGTCATGATAAGTTGATTCAGGTGTGTTTGATTAGGGAGAGGTTGAAAATGTGGACTGTTGGTGTGCCTTCAGGAACAGGGTTGGGAAACACTGCTCTAAATAATACTTTAAACAGTGCATTTCTTGAATCTTCTGTAAACAAATATTTTTAGCTAAATAATATTGTTATTGTAATGGAAAATATGCAAAGGCATATTTCAAGGCATCTCTGGCGCAACTTCCAATCATCATCAATGTCGTGCAAACATACAGTTACATTTTTTAAAAGGTCCGCAGGTATGCAACCGCGCAAAGGCTGCAGACCATATGCGTGCGCTTGACGCATAAGTATAAATCAGGCTCCACACGCAGCAGGGAAAGTAATAAAAAAAATTGACCCGGAAAATTTTGATCGATTATAGGTTCTGAATGTCAATTTCGATTAATAAATCCACAGCCCTACAGATGGGGTCATTACTATCTTCATCACCACCTCTCCAGTATCTGAACAAAGAGCTGAAAATAAACAGTAATGCTGGGAGACAAGAGAAGAAAAAAATGACAACAACCAATTATAATCTGAAGTTCCACTGATGTTTTCATTCATTCATTCATTCATTCATTCATTCATTCATTCATTCATTCATTCATTCATTCATTCTCTTTTTGGCTTAGTCCCTTTATTAATCAGGGCTTGCCACAGCGGAACAAACCACCAACTTATCCAGCACATATTTTAAGCAGCAGATGCCCTTCCAGCTGCAACCCACCTCTAGGAAACATCCATACACACTCATTCACACTCATACAGTACAAACAATTTAGCCTACCCAATTCACCTATACCGCATGTCTTCGAACTGGAGGAACCTGGAGGAATGCAGACGCGAGTGCAGGGAGAACATGCAAACTCCACACAGAAACCTTTGACCTTCTTGCTGTGAGGCGGCAGCACTACCTACTGCGCCACAGCGTCGCCCCTCAGTCATTAGTGGTGTTTTTAAATATAAACGTTAGCATCTTGGTATCGTATTTTAAAATGTAATTAGCTCAGAAAAATATCTATTACCTGTTTATTAAAGTGTGACCATAACATATATTAACTATGATTTTTTTTTAATTGCTGGTAAAATAGTATTTTTGCAAGTTAGTTATAAGAAATATCATTATTGCAACACTCAACAACACACATTTTCCCAAAATTATGCAGCTCTACAGCAAAATATGCCACCTTAAACAAATGTTTTGCATACGTTGCTAAATAGGCTTTCATTACAACATCAAACATCATTAACAGACGTAACAGAATATTGTTTATTAAATGATTGCAGCCCTTAATCAGTATTGACTTTTGTTTTTAAATGCAGGCCTTTCATTTAAATCAGAATCAGAATCAGAAAGAGCTTTATTGCCAGGTATGTTCACACATACGAGGAATTTGTTTTGGTGACAGAGCTTCTACAGTGCAACAGGATTACAGAGACAGGACAAAAAACACATAATAAATATATTAAAAAAATAAAATAAAATAGTAGTGAGTGCAAATATACAGATTGACAAGTGTATGTACATGTTTATTACTATATACAATGTTATATGTGCAGCTGTTATGTGCAAATTGGCATGTAAAGTGTGTTGTTAAATAAGTGTATATGTGTATATAAGTGTATAGTAAGTAGTGATGTTGGTTTCGCAATTATTATCATCAAGTGTTCATGAGATGGATTGCCTGAGGGAAGAAACTGTTTCTGTGTCGGGCTGTTCTGGTGCGCAGTGCTCTGTAGCATCGACCAGAAGGTAAAAGTTCAAAGAGGCAGTGTGCTGGGTGTGAGGGGTCCAGAGTGATTTTGGCAGCCCTCCTGCTCGCTCTGGATAAGTACAGTTCTTGGGGAGTAGGAAGGATTGTACCAGTGATTCGTTCAGCAGTCCGAACTATTCGACGTAGTCTTTGGAGGTTGTATTTAGTAGCTGAGCTAAACCAGACAGTTATTGATGTGCAGATGACTGATTCAATGATGGAGGTGTAGAACTGAAAATCTACGTTTTGACATTAGACAGAGGAAAATCGTGAGAAAATTCCCAGAAAACTATTGCTCCCTCATTAGGAATTTGGAAACTCATTATTCTCAGCATCTTTATGTCATTTTATTGACTTCTTTTTGTTTTCCTGCAGTCTTTTTTTGTGGTATTGCATGCTAAATGTGTGTAAGGTACGTGAGCATTACTGTGACAAGAAACCAGAGTGAGGAAAGCTCTGAAAACTCCTCTGATAAAGATAAAACTAGAGGATGCAGGAATCAATATTCACAGCTCTGAATGTTTACACACTGCTCCAGCTGTCCTCTCACAAACAGAATACTAATTGGCCAGATCTCTATTTATAGCACTGGCTCTTTCCACTAATAGGGTAGACTTTGTGCCCCATCACATTCTTCACATGCACAAAGCCGGCTCTGTGCTCGGAAAACTATTAGATCCACAGACAGGCCTCTTAAAATGTGGGCTTTTTAACCAGTGTGTTTGTTTCTGATTGCTTTGTTGGGGTTTGTACAGCTGCACTACAGTAAAACACATTCTCTGACATCTACGTTCATACTGGATTTAATCATCCTGGAACTAACAGCATAATACTTTTTTTTTATTTATTGGATGTTTATTAATGAGGCGGCACAGTGGCTCAGTGGTTAACGCTGTTACCTCACAGCAAGAAGGTTGCTGGTTTGTCGCACTACAGAAAAACACATTCTCCAACATCTACGTTCATACTGGATTTAATCATCCTGGAACTAACAATATACTGTAATACATGATTTATTTTTTACTTTGGCGGTTTATCTAGGTTAAGCTGCTTGTCACAATCGGCATTGAATAAAGTGATGTACAAATACAAACCAGACTTGATTGTAACCAGTGCAAAATTATTAATTTCAATCAACACAAACGTATTGATCAAAAAAAGTTCAATGTTTCTATGTTAATTTCTGTTCATAAAAAAGTATTAAGCAGCTTTAAACATTAATAAATAAATAACAATAAATTAACAATATGTATGAAACAATTAAACTGCATTGTTGATCAATTCCTGTATTGTAGAAACAAACAAACAAACAAAAAAACAAACAAACAAACAAAAACATTTGAACACTAAAGTACATGACATAAATAATAGGGATCCCCAGATCTGATCACACTGGACACGAATTCACACAGTGATCAGGACTTTAATAGTGTTTAAAGCTGCTTAATACTTTTTATGAATAAAAATTAACATAGAAACATGGAACTTTTTACTTTTTTTGATCAGTACATTTGTGTTGATAAACGTTTTCACTGATTACAATCAAGCCTGCATATATGTGTGTGTGTATATATATATATATATATATATATATATATATATATAGAGAGAGAGAGAGAGAGAGAGAGAGAGAGAGAGAGAGAGAGAGAGAGAGAGAGAGAGAGAGAGAGAGAGAGAGAGAGAGAGAGAGCGAGCGAGCAAGAGAGAGAGTCAGAATTATTACCCCCCCCTGTTTATTTTTCCCCCAATTTCTGTTTAAAGCAGAGATTTTTTTTAACACATTTCTAAACATAATAGTTTTAATAACTCATTTCTAATAACTGATTTATTTTATCTTTGTCATGATGACAGTAAATAATATTTGACTAGATATTGTTCAAGACACTTCTCTACAGCTTATAGTCACATTTAAAGGCTTAACTAGGCTAATTAGATTAACTAGGCAGGATAATTAAGCAAGTTAGTGTATAACAATGGTTTGTTCTGTAGACTATTAATATATATATATATATATATATATATATATATATATATATATATATATATATATATATATATATATATATATATATATATATAGCTTATATTATATTATTATATAGGGGCTAATAAT